>NW_028168054.1:12500-28101 GCF_964237585.1 Gallinula chloropus | reverse complement strand
ACCTAGCTGGCCTGAAGGGGCCCCAGGGGGCCCCCAAGCAGCCCCTCTCCATTTGGGTCTGGGGGCTTTCGTTGGGCCGGGAACCTGGGAGGTACCTGCCCAGTTGCAGGTCGCGGCCCGAGAAGCACTCTCCGGCCAACATGCCAAACGTCCAGCGACTGCTCCCAAAGCGAAGGAGCCAGGACCCAAAGACCTAGCTGGCCTGAAGGGGCCCCAGGGGGCCCCCAAGCAGCCCCTCTCCATTTGGGTCTGGGGGCTTTCGTTGGGCCGGGAACCTGGGAGGTACCTGCCCGGTTGCAGGTCGCGGCCCGAGAAGCACTCTGCGGCCAACATGCCAAACGTCCAGCGACTGCTCCGAAAGCGAAGGAGCCAGGACCCAAAGACGTAGCTGGCCTGAAGGGGCCCCAGGGGGCCCCCAAGCAGCCCCTCTCCATTTGGGTCTGGGGGCTTTCGTTGGGCTGGGAACCTGGGAGGTACCTGCCCGGTTGCAGGTCGCGGCCCGAGAAGCACTCTGCGGCCAACATGCCAAACGTCCAGCGACTGCTCCCAAAGCGAAGGAGCCAGGACCCAAAGACCTAGCTGGCCTGAAGGGGCCCCAGGGGGCCCCCAAGCAGCCCCTCTCCATTTGGGTCTGGGGGCTTTCGTTGGGCCGGGAACCTGGGAGGTACCTGCCCGGTTGCAGGTCGCGGCCCGAGAAGCACTCTGCGGCCAACATGCCAAACGTCCAGCGACTGCTCCCAAAGCGAAGCAGCCAGGACCCAAAGACCTAGCTGGCCTGAAGGGGCCCCAGGGGGCCCCCAAGCAGCCCCTCTCCATTTGGGTCTGGGGGCTTTCGTTGGGCCGGGAACCTGGGAGGTACCTGCCCGGTTGCAGGTCGCGGCCCGAGAAGCACTCTGCGGCCAACATGCCAAACGTCCAGCGACTGCTCCCAAAGCGAAGGAGCCAGGACCCAAAGACCTAGCTGGCCTGAAGGGGCCCCAGGGGGCCCCCAAGCAGCCCCTCTCCATTTGGGTCTGGGGGCTTTCGTTGGGCCGGGAACCTGGGAGGTACCTGCCCAGTTGCAGGTCGCGGCCCGAGAAGCACTCTCCGGCCAACATGCCAAACGTCCAGCGACTGCTCCCAAAGCGAAGGAGCCAGGACCCAAAGACCTAGCTGGCCTGAAGGGGCCCCAGGGGGCCCCCAAGCAGCCCCTCTCCATTTGGGTCTGGGGGCTTTCGTTGGGCCGGGAACCTGGGAGCTACCTGCCCGGTTGCAGGTCGCGGCCCGAGAAGCACTCTCCGGCCAACATGCCAAACGTCCAGCGACTGCTCCCAAAGCGAAGGAGCCAGGACCCAAAGACCTAGCTGGCCTGAAGGGGCCCCAGGGGGCCCCCAAGCAGCCCCTCTCCATTTGGGTCTGGGGGCTTTCGTTGGGCCGGGAACCTGGGAGGTACCTGCCCGGTTGCAGGTCGCGGCCCGAGAAGCACTCTGCGGCCAACATGCCAAACGTCCAGCGACTGCTCCCAAAGCGAAGGAGCCAGGACCCAAAGACCTAGCTGGCCTGAAGGGGCCCCAGGGGGCCCCCAAGCAGCCCCTCTCCATTTGGGTCTGGGGGCTTTCGTTGGGCCGGGAACCTGGGAGGTACCTGCCCGGTTGCAGGTCGCGGCCCGAGAAGCACTCTGCGGCCAACATGCCAAACGTCCAGCGACTGCTCCCAAAGCGAAGCAGCCAGGACCCAAAGACCTAGCTGGCCTGAAGGGGCCCCAGGGGGCCCCCAAGCAGCCCCTCTCCATTTGGGTCTGGGGGTTTTCGTTGGGCCGGGAACCTGGGAGGTACCTGCCCGGTTGCAGGTCGCGGCCCGAGAAGCACTCTGCGGCCAACATGCCAAACGTCCAGCGACTGCTCCCAAAGAGAAGGAGCCAGGACCCAAAGACCTAGCTGGCCTGAAGGGGCCCCAGGGGGCCACCAAGCAGCCCCTCTCCATTTGGGTCTGGGGGCTTTCGTTGGGCCGGGAACCTGGGAGGTACCTGCCCGGTTGCAGGTCGCGGCCCGAGAAGCACTCTCCGGCCAACATGCCAAATGTCCAGCGACTGCTCCCAAAGCGAAGGAGCCAGGACCCAAAGACCTAGCTGGCCTGAAGGGGCCCCAGGGGGCCCCCAAGCAGCCCCTCTCCATTTGGGTCTGGGGGCTTTCGTTGGGCCGGGAACCTGGGAGGTACCTGCCCGGTTGCAGGTCGCGGCCCGAGAAGCACTCTCCGGCCAACATGCCAAACGTCCAGCGACTGCTCCCAAAGCGAAGGAGCCAGGACCCAAAGACCTAGCTGGCCTGAAGGGTCCCAGGGGGCCCCCAAGCAGCCCCTCTCCATTTGGGTCTGGGGGCTTTCATTGGGCCGGGAACCTGGGAGCTACCTGCCCGGTTTCAGGTCGCGGCCTGAGAAGCACTCTGTGGCCAACATGCCAAACGTCCAGCGACTGCTCCCAAAGCGAAGGAGCCAGGACCCAAAGACCTAGCTGGCCTGAAGGGGCCCCAGGGGGCCCCCAAGCAGCCCCTCTCCATTTGGGTCTGGGGGCTTTCGTTGGGCCGGGAACCTGGGAGGTACCTGCCCGTTTGCATGTCGCGGCCCGAGAAGCACTCTCCAGCCAACGTGCCAAACGTCCAGCGACTGCTCCCAAAGCGAAGGAGCCAGGACCCAAAGACCTAGCTGGCCTGAAGGGGCCCCAGGGGGCCCCCAAGCAGCCCCTCTCCATTTGGGTCTGGGGGCTTTCGTTGGGCCGGGAACCTGGGAGGTACCTGCCCGGTTGCAGGTCGCGGCCCGAGAAGCACTCTGCGGCCAACATGCCAAACGTCCAGCGACTGCTCCCAAAGCGAAGGAGCCAGGACCCAAAGACCTAGCTGGCCTGAAGGGGCCCCAGGGGGCCCCCAAGCAGCCCCTCTCCATTTGGGTCTGGGGGCTTTCGTTGGGCCGGGAACCTGGGAGGTACCTGCCCGGTTGCAGGTCGCGGCCCGAGAAGCACTCTGCGGCCAACATGCCAAACGTCCAGCGACTGCTCCCAAAGCGAAGGAGCCAGGACCCAAAGACCTAGCTGGCCTGAAGGGGCCCCAGGGGGCCCCCAAGCAGCCCCTCTCCATTTGGGTCTGGGGGCTTTCGTTGGGCCGGGAACCTGGGAGGTACCTGCCCGGTTGCAGGTCGCGTCCCGAGAAGCACTCTGCGGCCAACATGCCAAACGTCCAGCGACTGCTCCCAAAGCGAAGGAGCCAGGACCCAAAGACCTAGCTGGCCTGAAGGGGCCCCAGGGGGCCCCCAAGCAGCCCCTCTCCATTTGGGTCTGGGGGCTTTCGTTGGGCCGGGAACCTGGGAGGTACCTGCCCGGTTGCAGGTCGCGGCCCGAGAAGCACTCTCCGGCCAACGTGCCAAACGTCCAGCGACTGCTCCCAAAGCGAAGGAGCCAGGACCCAAAGACCTAGCTGGCCTGAAGGGGCCCCAGGGGGCCCCCAAGCAGCCCCTCTCCATTTGGGTCTGGGGGCTTTCGTTGGGCCGGGAACCTGGGAGGTACCTGCCCGGTTGCAGGTCGCGGCCCGAGAAGCACTCTGCGGCCAACATGCCAAACGTCCAGCGACTGCTCCCAAAGCGAAGGAGCCAGGACCCAAAGACCTAGCTGGCCTGAAGGGGCCCCAGGGGGCCCCCAAGCAGCCCCTCTCCATTTGGGTCTGGGGGCTTTCGTTGGGCCGGGAACCTGGGAGGTACCTGCCCGGTTGCAGGTCGCGGCCCGAGAAGCACTCTCCGGCCAACGTGCCAAACGTCCAGCGACTGCTCCCAAAGCGAAGGAGCCAGGACCCAAAGACCTAGCTGGCCTGAAGGGGCCCCAGGGGGCCCCCAAGCAGCCCCTCTCCATTTGGGTCTGGGGGCTTTCGTTGGGCCGGGAACCTGGGAGGTACCTGCCCGGTTGCAGGTCGCGGCCCGAGAAGCACTCTGCGGCCAACATGCCAAACGTCCAGCGACTGCTCCCAAAGCGAAGGAGCCAGGACCCAAAGACCTAGCTGGCCTGAGGGGGCCCCAGGGGGCCCCCAAGCAGCCCCTCTCCATTTGGGTCTGGGGGCTTTCGTTGGGCCGGGAACCTGGGAGGTACCTGCCCGGTTGCAGGTCGCGGCCCGAGAAGCACTCTCCGGCCAACATGCCAAACGTCCAGCGACTGCTCCCAAAGCGAAGGAGCCAGGACCCAAAGACCTAGCTGGCCTGAAGGGGCCCCAGGGGGCCCCCAAGCAGCCCCTCTCCATTTGGGTCTGGGGGCTTTCGTTGGGCCGGGAACCTGGGAGGTACCTGCCCGGTTGCAGGTCGCGTCCCGAGAAGCACTCTGCGGCCAACATGCCAAACGTCCAGCGACTGCTCCCAAAGCGAAGGAGCCAGGACCCAAAGACCTAGCTGGCCTGAAGGGGCCCCAGGGGGCCCCCAAGCAGCCCCTCTCCATTTGGGTCTGGGGGCTTTCGTTGGGCCGGGAACCTGGGAGGTACCTGCCCGGTTGCGGGTCGCGGCCCGAGAAGCACTCTCCGGCCAACATGCCAAACGTCCAGCGACTGCTCCCAAAGCGAAGGAGCCAGGACCCAAAGACCTAGCTGGCCTGAAGGGGCCCCAGGGGGCCCCCAAGCAGCCCCTCTCCATTTGGGTCTGGGGGCTTTCGTTGGGCCGGGAACCTGGGAGCTACCTGCCCGGTTGCAGGTCGCGGCCCGAGAAGCACTCTGCGGCCAACATGCCAAACGTCCAGCGACTGCTCCCAAAGCGAAGGAGCCAGGACCCAAAGACCTAGCTGGCCTGAAGGGGCCCCAGGGGGCCCCCAAGCAGCCCCTCTCCATTTGGGTCTGGGGGCTTTCGTTGGGCCGGGAACCTGGGAGGTACCTGCCCGGTTGCAGGTCGCGGCCCGAGAAGCACTCTGCGGCCAACATGCCAAACGTCCAGCGACTGCTCCCAAAGCGAAGGAGCCAGGACCCAAAGACCTAGCTGGCCTGAAGGGGCCCCAGGGGGCCCCCAAGCAGCCCCTCTCCATTTGGGTCTGGGGGCTTTCGTTGGGCTGGGAACCTGGGAGGTACCTGCCCAGTTGCAGGTCGCGGCCCGAGAAGCACTCTCCGGCCAACGTGCCGAACGTCCAGCGACTGCTCCCAAAGCGAAGGAGCCAGGACCCAAAGACCTAGCTGGCCTGAAGGGGTCCCAGGGGGCCCCCAAGCAGCCCCTCTCCATTTGGGTCTGGGGGCTTTCGTTGGGCCGGGAACCTGGGAGGTACCTGCCCGGTTGCAGGTCGCGGCCCGAGAAGCACTCTGCGGCCAACATGCCAAACGTCCAGCGACTGCTCCCAAAGCGAAGGAGCCAGGACCCAAAGACCTAGCTGGCCTGAAGGGGCCCCAGGGGGCCCCCAAGCAGCCCCTCTCCATTTGGGTCTGGGGGCTTTCGTTGGGCCGGGAACCTGGGAGGTACCTGCCCGGTTGCAGGTCGCGTCCCGAGAAGCACTCTGCGGCCAACATGCCAAACGTCCAGCGACTGCTCCCAAAGCGAAGGAGCCAGGACCCAAAGACCTAGCTGGCCTGAAGGGGCCCCAGGGGGCCCCCAAGCAGCCCCTCTCCATTTGGGTCTGGGGGCTTTCGTTGGGCCGGGAACCTGGGAGGTACCTGCCCGGTTGCAGGTCGCGGCCCGAGAAGCACTCTGCGGCCAACATGCCAAACGTCCAGCGACTGCTCCCAAAGCGAAGGAGCCAGGACCCAAAGACCTAGCTGGCCTGAAGGGGCCCCAGGGGGCCCCCAAGCAGCCCCTCTCCATTTGGGTCTGGGGGCTTTCGTTGGGCCGGGAACCTGGGAGCTACCTGCCCGGTTGCAGGTCGCGGCCCGAGAAGCACTCTCCGGCCAACGTGCCAAACGTCCAGCGACTGCTCCCAAAGCGAAGGAGCCAGGACCCAAAGACCTAGCTGGCCTGAAGGGGCCCCAGGGGGCCCCCAAGCAGCCCCTCTCCATTTGGGTCTGGGGGCTTTCGTTGGGCCGGGAACCTGGGAGGTACCTGCCCGGTTGCAGGTCGCGGCCCGAGAAGCACTCTGCGGCCAACATGCCAAACGTCCAGCGACTGCTCCCAAAGCGAAGGAGCCAGGACCCAAAGACCTAGCTGGCCTGAAGGGGCCCCAGGGGGCCCCCAAGCAGCCCCTCTCCATTTGGGTCTGGGGGCTTTCGTTGGGCCGGGAACCTGGGAGGTACCTGCCCGGTTGCAGGTCGCGGCCCGAGAAGCACTCTCCGGCCAACATGCCAAACGTCCAGCGACTGCTCCCAAAGCGAAGGAGCCAGGACCCAAAGACCTAGCTGGCCTGAAGGGGCCCCAGGGGGCCCCCAAGCAGCCCCTCTCCATTTGGGTCTGGGGGCTTTCGTTGGGCCGGGAACCTGGGAGGTACCTGCCCAGTTGCAGGTCGCGGCCCGAGAAGCACTCTCCGGCCAACATGCCAAACGTCCAGCGACTGCTCCCAAAGCGAAGGAGCCAGGACCCAAAGACCTAGCTGGCCTGAAGGGGCCCCAGGGGGCCCCCAAGCAGCCCCTCTCCATTTGGGTCTGGGGGCTTTCGTTGGGCCGGGAACCTGGGAGGTACCTGCCCGGTTGCAGGTCGCGGCCCGAGAAGCACTCTGCGGCCAACATGCCAAACGTCCAGCGACTGCTCCCAAAGCGAAGGAGCCAGGACCCAAAGACCTAGCTGGCCTGAAGGGTCCCAGGGGGCCCCCAAGCAGCCCCTCTCCATTTGGGTCTGGGGGCTTTCATTGGGCCGGGAACCTGGGAGCTACCTGCCCGGTTTCAGGTCGCGGCCTGAGAAGCACTCTGTGGCCAACATGCCAAACGTCCAGCGACTGCTCCCAAAGCGAAGGAGCCAGGACCCAAAGACCTAGCTGGCCTGAAGGGGCCCCAGGGGGCCCCCAAGCAGCCCCTCTCCATTTGGGTCTGGGGGCTTTCGTTGGGCCGGGAACCTGGGAGGTACCTGCCCGGTTGCAGGTCGCGGCCCGAGAAGCACTCTCCAGCCAACGTGCCAAACGTCCAGCGACTGCTCCCAAAGCGAAGGAGCCAGGACCCAAAGACCTAGCTGGCCTGAAGGGGCCCCAGGGGGCCCCCAAGCAGCCCCTCTCCATTTGGGTCTGGGGGCTTTCGTTGGGCCGGGAACCTGGGAGGTACCTGCCCGGTTGCAGGTCGCGGCCCGAGAAGCACTCTGCGGCCAACATGCCAAACGTCCAGCGACTGCTCCCAAAGCGAAGGAGCCAGGACCCAAAGACCTAGCTGGCCTGAAGGGGCCCCAGGGGGCCCCCAAGCAGCCCCTCTCCATTTGGGTCTGGGGGCTTTCGTTGGGCCGGGAACCTGGGAGGTACCTGCCCGGTTGCAGGTCGCGGCCCGAGAAGCACTCTGCGGCCAACATGCCAAACGTCCAGCGACTGCTCCCAAAGCGAAGGAGCCAGGACCCAAAGACCTAGCTGGCCTGAAGGGGCCCCAGGGGGCCCCCAAGCAGCCCCTCTCCATTTGGGTCTGGGGGCTTTCGTTGGGCCGGGAACCTGGGAGGTACCTGCCCGGTTGCAGGTCGCGGCCCGAGAAGCACTCTGCGGCCAACATGCCAAACGTCCAGCGACTGCTCCCAAAGCGAAGGAGCCAGGACCCAAAGACCTAGCTGGCCTGAAGGGGCCCCAGGGGGCCCCCAAGCAGCCCCTCTCCATTTGGGTCTGGGGGCTTTCGTTGGGCCGGGAACCTGGGAGGTACCTGCCCGGTTGCAGGTCGCGGCCCGAGAAGCACTCTCCGGCCAACGTGCCAAACGTCCAGCGACTGCTCCCAAAGCGAAGGAGCCAGGACCCAAAGACCTAGCTGGCCTGAAGGGGCCCCAGGGGGCCCCCAAGCAGCCCCTCTCCATTTGGGTCTGGGGGCTTTCGTTGGGCCGGGAACCTGGGAGGTACCTGCCCGGTTGCAGGTCGCGGCCCGAGAAGCACTCTGCGGCCAACATGCCAAACGTCCAGCGACTGCTCCCAAAGCGAAGGAGTCAGGACCCAAAGACCTAGCTGGCCTGAAGGGGCCCCAGGGAGCCCCCAAGCAGCCCCTCTCCATTTGGGTCTGGGGGCTTTCATTGGGCCGGGAACCTGGGAGCTACCTGCCCGGTTTCAGGTCGCGGCCTGAGAAGCACTCTGTGGCCAACATGCCAAACGTCCAGCGACTGCTCCCAAAGCGAAGGAGCCAGGACCCAAAGACCTAGCTGGCCTGAAGGGGCCCCAGGGGGCCCCCAAGCAGCCCCTCTCCATTTGGGTCTGGGGGCTTTCGTTGGGCCGGGAACCTGGGAGGTACCTGCCCGGTTGCAGGTCGCGGCCCGAGAAGCACTCTGCGGCCAACATGCCAAACGTCCAGCGACTGCTCCCAAAGCGAAGGAGCCAGGACCCAAAGACCTAGCTGGCCTGAAGGGGCCCCAGGGGGCCCCCAAGCAGCCCCTCTCCATTTGGGTCTGGGGGCTTTCGTTGGGCCGGGAACCTGGGAGGTACCTGCCCGGTTGCAGGTCGCGGCCCGAGAAGCACTCTCCGGCCAACGTGCCAAACGTCCAGCGACTGCTCCCAAAGCGAAGGAGCCAGGACCCAAAGACCTAGCTGGCCTGAAGGGGCCCCAGGGGGCCCCCAAGCAGCCCCTCTCCATTTGGGTCTGGGGGCTTTCGTTGGGCCGGGAACCTGGGAGGTACCTGCCCGGTTGCAGGTCGCGGCCCGAGAAGCACTCTGCGGCCAACATGCCAAACGTCCAGCGACTGCTCCCAAAGCGAAGGAGCCAGGACCCAAAGACCTAGCTGGCCTGAAGGGGCCCCAGGGGGCCCCCAAGCAGCCCCTCTCCATTTGGGTCTGGGGGCTTTCGTTGGGCCGGGAACCTGGGAGGTACCTGCCCGGTTGCAGGTCGCGGCCCGAGAAGCACTCTGCGGCCAACATGCCAAACGTCCAGCGACTGCTCCCAAAGCGAAGGAGCCAGGACCCAAAGACCTAGCTGGCCTGAAGGGGCCCCAGGGGGCCCCCAAGCAGCCCCTCTCCATTTGGGTCTGGGGGCTTTCGTTGGGCCGGGAACCTGGGAGGTACCTGCCCGGTTGCAGGTCGCGGCCCGAGAAGCACTCTGCGGCCAACATGCCAAACGTCCAGCGACTGCTCCCAAAGCGAAGGAGCCAGGACCCAAAGACCTAGCTGGCCTGAAGGGGCCCCAGGGGGCCCCCAAGCAGCCCCTCTCCATTTGGGTCTGGGGGCTTTCGTTGGGCTGGGAACCTGGGAGGTACCTGCCCGGTTGCAGGTCGCGGCCCGAGAAGCACTCTCCGGCCAACGTGCCGAACGTCCAGCGACTGCTCCCAAAGCGAAGGAGCCAGGACCCAAAGACCTAGCTGGCCTGAAGGGGTCCCAGGGGGCCCCCAAGCAGCCCCTCTCCATTTGGGTCTGGGGGCTTTCGTTGGGCCGGGAACCTGGGAGGTACCTGCCCGGTTGCAGGTCGCGGCCCGAGAAGCACTCTGCGGCCAACATGCCAAACGTCCAGCGACTGCTCCCAAAGCGAAGGAGCCAGGACCCAAAGACCTAGCTGGCCTGAAGGGGCCCCAGGGGGCCCCCAAGCAGCCCCTCTCCATTTGGGTCTGGGGGCTTTCGTTGGGCCGGGAACCTGGGAGGTACCTGCCCGGTTGCAGGTCGCGGCCCGAGAAGCACTCTGCGGCCAACATGCCAAACGTCCAGCGACTGCTCCCAAAGCGAAGGAGCCAGGACCCAAAGACCTAGCTGGCCTGAAGGGGCCCCAGGGGGCCCCCAAGCAGCCCCTCTCCATTTGGGTCTGGGGGCTTTCGTTGGGCCGGGAACCTGGGAGGTACCTGCCCGGTTGCAGGTCGCGGCCCGAGAAGCACTCTGCGGCCAACATGCCAAACGTCCAGCGACTGCTCCCAAAGCGAAGGAGCCAGGACCCAAAGACCTAGCTGGCCTGAAGGGGCCCCAGGGGGCCCCCAAGCAGCCCCTCTCCATTTGGGTCTGGGGGCTTTCGTTGGGCCGGGAACCTGGGAGGTACCTGCCCGGTTGCAGGTCGCGGCCCGAGAAGCACTCTGCGGCCAACGTGCCAAACGTCCAGCGACTGCTCCCAAAGCGAAGGAGCCAGGACCCAAAGACCTAGCTGGCCTGAAGGGGCCCCAGGGGGCCCCCAAGCAGCCCCTCTCCATTTGGGTCTGGGGGCTTTCGTTGGGGCGGGAACCTGGGAGGTACCTGCCCGGTTGCAGGTCGCGGCCCGAGAAGCACTCTGCGGCCAACATGCCAAACGTCCAGCGACTGCTCCCAAAGCGAAGGAGCCAGGACCCAAAGACCTAGCTGGCCTGAAGGGGCCCCAGGGGGCCCCCAAGCAGCCCCTCTCCATTTGGGTCTGGGGGCTTTCGTTGGGCCGGGAACCTGGGAGGTACCTGCCCGGTTGCAGGTCGCGGCCCGAGAAGCACTCTGCGGCCAACATGCCAAACGTCCAGCGACTGCTCCCAAAGCGAAGGAGCCAGGACCCAAAGACCTAGCTGGCCTGAAGGGGCCCCAGGGGGCCCCCAAGCAGCCCCTCTCCATTTGGGTCTGGGGGCTTTCGTTGGGCCGGGAACCTGGGAGGTACCTGCCCGGTTGCAGGTCGCGGCCCGAGAAGCACTCTGCGGCCAACATGCCAAACGTCCAGCGACTGCTCCCAAAGCGAAGGAGCCAGGACCCAAAGACCTAGCTGGCCTGAAGGGGCCCCAGGGGGCCCCCAAGCAGCCCCTCTCCATTTGGGTCTGGGG
Source organism: Gallinula chloropus (assembly GCF_964237585.1). NCBI lineage: Eukaryota > Metazoa > Chordata > Aves > Gruiformes > Rallidae > Gallinula > Gallinula chloropus. Next base: position 17,343 of record NW_028168054.1, on the reverse strand, counting down.
GCTTTCGTTGGGCCGGGAACCTGGGAGGTACCTGCCCGGTTGCAGGTCGCGGCCCGAGAAGCACTCTGCGGCCAACATGCCAAACGTCCAGCGACTGCTCCCAAAGCGAAGGAGCCAGGACCCAAAGACCTAGCTGGCCTGAAGGGGCCCCAGGGGGCCCCCAAGCAGCCCCTCTCCATTTGGGTCTGGGGGCTTTCGTTGGGCCGGGAACCTGGGAGGTACCTGCCCGGTTGCAGGTCGCGGCCCGAGAAGCACTCTCCGGCCAACATGCCAAAGGTCCAGCGACTGCTCCCAAAGCGAAGGAGCCAGGACCCAAAGACCTAGCTGGCCTGAAGGGGCCCCAGGGGGCCCCCAAGCAGCCCCTCTCCATTTGGGTCTGGGGGCTTTCGTTGGACCGGGAACCTGGGAGGTACCTGCCCGGTTGCAGGTCGCGGCCCGAGAAGCACTCTCCGGCCAACATGCCAAAGGTCCAGCGACTGCTCCCAAAGCGAAGGAGCCAGGACCCAAAGACCTAGCTGGCCTGAAGGGGCCCCAGGGGGCCCCCAAGCAGCCCCTCTCCATTTGGGTCTGGGGGCTTTCGTTGGGCCGGGAACCTGGGAGGTACCTGCCCGGTTGCAGGTCGCGGCCCGAGAAGCACTCTGCGGCCAACATGCCAAACGTCCAGCGACTGCTCCCAAAGCGAAGGAGCCAGGACCCAAAGACCTAGCTGGCCTGAAGGGGCCCCAGGGGGCCCCCAAGCAGCCCCTCTCCATTTGGGTCTGGGGGCTTTCGTTGGGCCGGGAACCTGGGAGGTACCTGCCCGGTTGCAGGTCGCGGCCCGAGAAGCACTCTCCGGCCAACATGCCAAACGTCCAGCGACTGCTCCCAAAGCGAAGGAGCCAGGACCCAAAGACCTAGCTGGCCTGAAGGGGCCCCAGGGGGCCCCCAAGCAGCCCCTCTCCATTTGGGTCTGGGGGCTTTCGTTGGGCCGGGAACCTGGGAGGTACCTGCCCGGTTGCAGGTCGCGGCCCGAGAAGCACTCTGCGGCCAACGTGCCAAACGTCCAGCGACTGCTCCCAAAGCGAAGGAGCCAGGACCCAAAGACCTAGCTGGCCTGAAGGGGCCCCAGGGGGCCCCCAAGCAGCCCCTCTCCATTTGGGTCTGGGGGTTTTCGTTGGGCCGGGAACCTGGGAGGTACCTGCCCGGTTGCAGGTCGCGGCCCGAGAAGCACTCTCCGGCCAACATGCCAAACGTCCAGCGACTGCTCCCAAAGCGAAGGAGCCAGGACCCAAAGACCTAGCTGGCCTGAAGGGGCCCCAGGGGGCCCCCAAGCAGCCCCTCTCCATTTGGGTCTGGGGGCTTTCGTTGGGCCGGGAACCTGGGAGGTACCTGCCCGGTTGCAGGTCGCGGCCCGAGAAGCACTCTCCGGCCAACATGCCAAACGTCGAGCGACTGCTCCCAAAGCGAAGGAGCCAGGACCCAAAGACCTAGCTGGCCTGAAGGGGCCCCAGGGGGCCCCCAAGCAGCCCCTCTCCATTTGGGTCTGGGGGCTTTCGTTGGGCCGGGAACCTGGGAGGTACCTGCCCGGTTGCAGGTCGCGGCCCGAGAAGCACTCTCCGGCCAACGTGCCGAACGTCCAGCGACTGCTCCCAAAGCGAAGGAGCCAGGACCCAAAGACCTAGCTGGCCTGAAGGGGCCCCAGGGGGCCCCCAAGCAGCCCCTCTCCATTTGGGTCTGGGGGCTTTCGTTGGGCCGGGAACCTGGGAGGTACCTGCCCGGTTGCAGGTCGCGGCCCGAGAAGCACTCTGCGGCCAACATGCCAAACGTCCAGCGACTGCTCCCAAAGCGAAGGAGCCAGGACCCAAAGACCTAGCTGGCCTGAAGGGGCCCCAGGGGGCCCCCAAGCAGCCCCTCTCCATTTGGGTCTGGGGGCTTTCGTTGGGCCGGGAACCTGGGAGGTACCTGCCCGGTTGCAGGTCGCGGCCCGAGAAGCACTCTCCGGCCAACATGCCAAACGTCCAGCGACTGCTCCCAAAGCGAAGGAGCCAGGACCCAAAGACCTAGCTGGCCTGAAGGGGCCCCAGGGGGCCCCCAAGCAGCCCCTCTCCATTTGGGTCTGGGGGCTTTCGTTGGGCCGGGAACCTGGGAGGTACCTGCCCGGTTGCAGGTCGCGGCCCGAGAAGCACTCTCCGGCCAACATGCCAAACGTCCAGCGACTGCTCCCAAAGCGAAGGACCCAGGACCCAAAGACCTAGCTGGCCTGAAGGGGCCCCAGGGGGCCCCCAAGCAGCCCCTCTCCATTTGGGTCTGGGGGCTTTCGTTGGGCCGGGAACCTGGGAGGTACCTGCCCGGTTGCAGGTCGCGGCCCGAGAAGCACTCTCCGGCCAACGTGCCAAACGTCCAGCAACTGCTCCCAAAGCGAAGGAGCCAGGACCCAAAGACCTAGCTGGCCTGAAGGGGCCCCAGGGGGCCCCCAAGCAGCCCCTCTCCATTTGGGTCTGGGGGCTTTCGTTGGGCCGGGAACCTGGGAGGTACCTGCCCGGTTGCAGGTCGCGGCCCGAGAAGCACTCTGCGGCCAACATGCCAAACGTCCAGCGACTGCTCCCAAAGCGAAGGAGCCAGGACCCAAAGACCTAGCTGGCCTGAAGGGGCCCCAGGGGGCCCCCAAGCAGCCCCTCTCCATTTGGGTCTGGGGGCTTTCGTTGGGCCGGGAACCTGGGAGGTACCTGCCCGGTTGCAGGTCGCGGCCCGAGAATCACTCTGCGGCCAACATGCCAAACGTCCAGCGACTGCTCCCAAAGCGAAGGAGCCAGGACCCAAAGACCTAGCTGGCCTGAAGGGGCCCCAGGGGGCCCCCAAGCAGCCCCTCTCCATTTGGGTCTGGGGGCTTTCGTTGGGCCGGGAACCTGGGAGGTACCTGCCCGGTTGCAGGTCGCGGCCCGAGAAGCACTCTCCGGCCAACGTGCCAAACGTCCAGCGACTGCTCCCAAAGCGAAGGAGCCAGGACCCAAAGACCTAGCTGGCCTGAAGGGGCCCCAGGGGGCCCCCAAGCAGCCCCTCTCCATTTGGGTCTGGGGGCTTTCGTTGGGCCGGGAACCTGGGAGGTACCTGCCCAGTTGCAGGTCGCGGCCCGAGAAGCACTCTGCGGCCAACGTGCCCAACGTCCAGCGACTGCTCCCAAAGCGAAGGAGCAAGGACCCAAAGACCTAGCTGGCCTGAAGGGGCCCCAGGGGGCCCCCAAGCAGCCCCTCTCCATTTGGGTCTGGGGGCTTTCGTTGGGCCGGGAACCTGGGAGGTACCTGCCCGGTTGCAGGTCGCGGCCCGAGAAGCACTCTGCGGCCAACATGCCAAACGTCCAGCGACTGCTCCCAAAGCGAAGGAGCCAGGACCCAAAGACCTAGCTGGCCTGAAGGGGCCCCAGGGGGCCCCCAAGCAGCCCCTCTCCATTTGGGTCTGGGGGCTTTCGTTGGGCCGGGAACCTGGGAGCTACCTGCCCGGTTGCAGGTCGCGGCCCGAGAAGCACTCTCCGGCCAACATGCCAAACGTCCAGCGACTGCTCCCAAAGCGAAGGAGCCAGGACCCAAAGACCTAGCTGGCCTGAAGGGGCCCCAGGGGGCCCCCAAGCAGCCCCTCTCCATTTGGGTCTGGGGGCTTTCGTTGGGCCGGGAACCTGGGAGGTACCTGCCCGGTTGCAGGTCGCGGCCCGAGAAGCACTCTCCGGCCAACATGCCAAACGTCCAGCGACTGCTCCCAAAGCGAAGGAGCCAGGACCCAAAGACCTAGCTGGCCTGAAGGGGCCCCAGGGGGCCCCCAAGCAGCCCCTCTCCATTTGGGTCTGGGGGCTTTCGTTGGGCCGGGAACCTGGGAGGTACCTGCCCAGTTGCAGGTCGCGGCCCGAGAAGCACTCTGCGGCCAACATGCCAAACGTCCAGCGACTGCTCCCAAAGCGAAGGAGCCAGGACCCAAAGACCTAGCTGGCCTGAAGGGGCCCCAGGGGGCCCCCAAGCAGCCCCTCTCCATTTGGGTCTGGGGGCTTTCGTTGGGCCGGGAACCTGGGAGGTACCTGCCCGGTTGCAGGTCGCGGCCCGAGAAGCACTCTCCGGCCAACGTGCCCAACGTCCAGCGACTGCTCCCAAAGCGAAGGAGCCAGGACCCAAAGACCTAGCTGGCCTGAAGGGGCCCCAGGGGGCCCCCAAGCAGCCCCTCTCCATTTGGGTCTGGGGGCTTTCGTTGGGCCGGGAACCTGGGAGGTACCTGCCCGGTTGCAGGTCGCGGCCCGAGAAGCACTCTCCGGCCAACGTGCCGAACGTCCAGCGACTGCTCCCAAAGCGAAGGAGCCAGGACCCAAAGACCTAGCTGGCCTGAAGGGGCCCCAGGGGGCCCCCAAGCAGCCCCTCTCCATTTGGGTCTGGGGGCTTTCGTTGGGCCGGGAACCTGGGAGGTACCTGCCCGGTTGCAGGTCGCGGCCCGAGAAGCACTCTCCGGCCAACGTGCCGAACGTCCAGCGACTGCTCCCAAAGCGAAGGAGCCAGGACCCAAAGACCTAGCTGGCCTGAAGGGGCCCCAGGGGGCCCCCAAGCAGCCCCTCTCCATTTGGGTCTGGGGGCTTTCATTGGGCCGGGAACCTGGGAGGTACCTGCCCGGTTGCAGGTCGCGGCCCGAGAAGCACTCTCCGGCCAACGTGCCAAACGTCCAGCAACTGCTCCCAAAGCGAAGGAGCCAGGACCCAAAGACCTAGCTGGCCTGAAGGGGCCCCAGGGGGCCCTTGACCACGGGTATCGCAAAGGGTTCCCCTTTAGCGCCAATTACCTGTACTGTCTCCGAGGAAATTTTACATCCCCGGGGGTAAACTTTGGATGGTGGA
>NW_028168054.1:0-7500 GCF_964237585.1 Gallinula chloropus | reverse complement strand
CTTCTCGGGCCGCGACCTGCAACCGGGCAGGTACCTCCCAGGTTCCCGGCCCAACGAAAGCCCCCAGACCCAAATGGAGAGGGGCTGCTTGGGGGCCCCCTGGGGCCCCTTCAGGCCAGCTAGGTCTTTGGGTCCTGGCTCCTTCGCTTTGGGAGCAGTCGCTGGACGTTTGGCACGTTGGCCGGAGAGTGCTTCTCGGGCCGCGACCTGCAACCGGGCAGGTACCTCCCAGGTTCCCGGCCCAACGAAAGCCCCCAGACCCAAATGGAGAGGGGCTGCTTGGGGGCCCCCTGGGGCCCCTTCAGGCCAGCTAGGTCTTTGGGTCCTGGCTCCTTCGCTTTGGGAGCAGTCGCTGGACGTTCGGCACGTTGGCCGGAGAGTGCTTCTCGGGCCGCGACCTGCAACCGGGCAGGTACCTCCCAGGTTCCCGGCCCAACGAAAGCCCCCAGACCCAAATGGAGAGGGGCTGCTTGGGGGCCCCCTGGGGCCCCTTCAGGCCAGCTAGGTCTTTGGGTCCTGGCTCCTTCGCTTTGGGAGCAGTCGCTGGACGTTTGGCACGTTGGCCGGAGAGTGCTTCTCGGGCCGCGACCTGCAACCGGGCAGGTACCTCCCAGGTTCCCGGCCCAACGAAAGCCCCCAGACCCAAATGGAGAGGGGCTGCTTGGGGGCCCCCTGGGGCCCCTTCAGGCCAGCTAGGTCTTTGGGTCCTGGCTCCTTCGCTTTGGGAGCAGTCGCTGGACGTTGGGCACGTTGGCCGGAGAGTGCTTCTCGGGCCGCGACCTGCAACCGGGCAGGTACCTCCCAGGTTCCCGGCCCAACGAAAGCCCCCAGACCCAAATGGAGAGGGGCTGCTTGGGGGCCCCCTGGGGCCCCTTCAGGCCAGCTAGGTCTTTGGGTCCTGGCTCCTTCGCTTTGGGAGCAGTCGCTGGACGTTCGGCACGTTGGCCGGAGAGTGCTTCTCGGGCCGCGACCTGCAACCGGGCAGGTACCTCCCAGGTTCCCGGCCCAACGAAAGCCCCCAGACCCAAATGGAGAGGGGCTGCTTGGGGGCCCCCTGGGGCCCCTTCAGGCCAGCTAGGTCTTTGGGTCCTGGCTCCTTCGCTTTGGGAGCAGTCGCTGGACGTTCGGCACGTTGGCCGGAGAGTGCTTCTCGGGCCGCGACTTGCAACCGGGCAGGTACCTCCCAGGTTCCCGGCCCAACGAAAGACCCCAGACCCAAATGGAGAGGGGCTGCTTGGGGGCCCCCTGGGGCCCCTTCAGGCCAGCTAGGTCTTTGGGTCCTGGCTCCTTCGCTTTGGGAGCAGTCGCTGGACGTTTGGCACGTTGGCCGGAGAGTGCTTCTCGGGCCGCGACCTGCAACCGGGCAGGTACCTCCCAGGTTCCCGGCCCAACGAAAGCCCCCAGACCCAAATGGAGAGGGGCTGCTTGGGGGCCCCCTGGGGCCCCTTCAGGCCAGCTAGGTCTTTGGGTCCTGGCTCCTTCGCTTTGGGAGCAGTCGCTGGACGTTGGGCACGTTGGCCGGAGAGTGCTTCTCGGGCCGCGACCTGCAACCGGGCAGGTACCTCCCAGGTTCCCGGCCCAACGAAAGCCCCCAGACCCAAATGGAGAGGGGCTGCTTGGGGGCCCCCTGGGGCCCCTTCAGGCCAGCTAGGTCTTTGGGTCCTGGCTCCTTCGCTTTGGGAGCAGTCGCTGGACGTTCGGCACGTTGGCCGGAGAGTGCTTCTCGGGCCGCGACCTGCAACCGGGCAGGTACCTCCCAGGTTCCCGGCCCAACGAAAGCCCCCAGACCCAAATGGAGAGGGGCTGCTTGGGGGCCCCCTGGGGCCCCTTCAGGCCAGCTAGGTCTTTGGGTCCTGGCTCCTTCGCTTTGGGAGCAGTCGCTGGACGTTTGGCACGTTGGCCGGAGAGTGCTTCTCGGGCCGCGACCTGCAACCGGGCAGGTACCTCCCAGGTTCCCGGCCCAACGAAAGCCCCCAGACCCAAATGGAGAGGGGCTGCTTGGGGGCCCCCTGGGGCCCCTTCAGGCCAGCTAGGTCTTTGGGTCCTGGCTCCTTCGCTTTGGGAGCAGTCGCTGGACGTTCGGAACGTTGGCCGGAGAGTGCTTCTCGGGCCGCGACCTGCAACCGGGCAGGTACCTCCCAGGTTCCCGGCCCAACGAAAGCCCCCAGACCCAAATGGAGAGGGGCTGCTTGGGGGCCCCCTGGGGCCCCTTCAGGCCAGCTAGGTCTTTGGGTCCTGGCTCCTTCGCTTTGGGAGCAGTCGCTGGACGTTCGGCACGTTGGCCGGAGAGTGCTTCTCGGGCCGCGACCTGCAACCGGGCAGGTACCTCCCAGGTTCCCGGCCCAACGAAAGCCCCCAGACCCAAATGGAGAGGGGCTGCTTGGGGGCCCCCTGGGGCCCCTTCAGGCCAGCTAGGTCTTTGGGTCCTGGCTCCTTCGCTTTGGGAGCAGTCGCTGGACGTTGGGCACGTTGGCCGGAGAGTGCTTCTCGGGCCGCGACCTGCAACCGGGCAGGTACCTCCCAGGTTCCCGGCCCAACGAAAGCCCCCAGACCCAAATGGAGAGGGGCTGCTTGGGGGCCCCCTGGGGCCCCTTCAGGCCAGCTAGGTCTTTGGGTCCTGGCTCCTTCGCTTTGGGAGCAGTCGCTGGACGTTCGGCACGTTGGCCGGAGAGTGCTTCTCGGGCCGCGACCTGCAACCGGGCAGGTACCTCCCAGGTTCCCGGCCCAACGAAAGCCCCCAGACCCAAATGGAGAGGGGCTGCTTGGGGGCCCCCTGGGGCCCCTTCAGGCCAGCTAGGTCTTTGGGTCCTGGCTCCTTCGCTTTGGGAGCAGTCGCTGGACGTTTGGCACGTTGGCCGGAGAGTGCTTCTCGGGCCGCGACCTGCAACCGGGCAGGTACCTCCCAGGTTCCCGGCCCAACGAAAGCCCCCAGACCCAAATGGAGAGGGGCTGCTTGGGGGCCCCCTGGGGCCCCTTCAGGCCAGCTAGGTCTTTGGGTCCTGGCTCCTTCGCTTTGGGAGCAGTCGCTGGACGTTGGGCACGTTGGCCGGAGAGTGCTTCTCGGGCCGCGACCTGCAACCGGGCAGGTACCTCCCAGGTTCCCGGCCCAACGAAAGCCCCCAGACCCAAATGGAGAGGGGCTGCTTGGGGGCCCCCTGGGGCCCCTTCAGGCCAGCTAGGTCTTTGGGTCCTGGCTCCTTCGCTTTGGGAGCAGTCGCTGGACGTTCGGCACGTTGGCCGGAGAGTGCTTCTCGGGCCGCGACCTGCAACCGGGCAGGTACCTCCCAGGTTCCCGGCCCAACGAAAGCCCCCAGACCCAAATGGAGAGGGGCTGCTTGGGGGCCCCCTGGGGCCCCTTCAGGCCAGCTAGGTCTTTGGGTCCTGGCTCCTTCGCTTTGGGAGCAGTCGCTGGACGTTCGGCACGTTGGCCGGAGAGTGCTTCTCGGGCCGCGACTTGCAACCGGGCAGGTACCTCCCAGGTTCCCGGCCCAACGAAAGACCCCAGACCCAAATGGAGAGGGGCTGCTTGGGGGCCCCCTGGGGCCCCTTCAGGCCAGCTAGGTCTTTGGGTCCTGGCTCCTTCGCTTTGGGAGCAGTCGCTGGACGTTTGGCACGTTGGCCGGAGAGTGCTTCTCGGGCCGCGACCTGCAATCGGGCAGGTACCTCCCAGGTTCCCGGCCCAACGAAAGCCCCCAGACCCAAATGGAGAGGGGCTGCTTGGGGGCCCCCTGGGGCCCCTTCAGGCCAGCTAGGTCTTTGGGTCCTGGCTCCTTCGCTTTGGGAGCAGTCGCTGGACGTTGGGCACGTTGGCCGGAGAGTGCTTCTCGGGCCGCGACCTGCAACCGGGCAGGTACCTCCCAGGTTCCCGGCCCAACGAAAGCCCCCAGACCCAAATGGAGAGGGGCTGCTTGGGGGCCCCCTGGGGCCCCTTCAGGCCAGCTAGGTCTTTGGGTCCTGGCTCCTTCGCTTTGGGAGCAGTCGCTGGACGTTCGGCACGTTGGCCGGAGAGTGCTTCTCGGGCCGCGACCTGCAACCGGGCAGGTACCTCCCAGGTTCCCGGCCCAACGAAAGCCCCCAGACCCAAATGGAGAGGGGCTGCTTGGGGGCCCCCTGGGGCCCCTTCAGGCCAGCTAGGTCTTTGGGTCCTGGCTCCTTCGCTTTGGGAGCAGTCGCTGGACGTTTGGCACGTTGGCCGGAGAGTGCTTCTCGGGCCGCGACCTGCAACCGGGCAGGTACCTCCCAGGTTCCCGGCCCAACGAAAGCCCCCAGACCCAAATGGAGAGGGGCTGCTTGGGGGCCCCCTGGGGCCCCTTCAGGCCAGCTAGGTCTTTGGGTCCTGGCTCCTTCGCTTTGGGAGCAGTCGCTGGACGTTGGGCACGTTGGCCGGAGAGTGCTTCTCGGGCCGCGACCTGCAACCGGGCAGGTACCTCCCAGGTTCCCGGCCCAACGAAAGCCCCCAGACCCAAATGGAGAGGGGCTGCTTGGGGGCCCCCTGGGGCCCCTTCAGGCCAGCTAGGTCTTTGGGTCCTGGCTCCTTCGCTTTGGGAGCAGTCGCTGGACGTTCGGCACGTTGGCCGGAGAGTGCTTTTCGGGCCGCGACCTGCAACCGGGCAGGTACCTCCCAGGTTCCCGGCCCAACGAAAGCCCCCAGACCCAAATGGAGAGGGGCTGCTTGGGGGCCCCCTGGGGCCCCTTCAGGCCAGCTAGGTCTTTGGGTCCTGGCTCCTTCGCTTTGGGAGCAGTCGCTGGACGTTGGGCACGTTGGCCGGAGAGTGCTTCTCGGGCCGCGACCTGCAACCGGGCAGGTACCTCCCAGGTTCCCGGCCCAACGAAAGCCCCCAGACCCAAATGGAGAGGGGCTGCTTGGGGGCCCCCTGGGGCCCCTTCAGGCCAGCTAGGTCTTTGGGTCCTGGCTCCTTCGCTTTGGGAGCAGTCGCTGGACGTTCGGCACGTTGGCCGGAGAGTGCTTCTCGGGCCGCGACCTGCAACCGGGCAGGTACCTCCCAGGTTCCCGGCCCAACGAAAGCCCCCAGACCCAAATGGAGAGGGGCTGCTTGGGGGCCCCCTGGGGCCCCTTCAGGCCAGCTAGGTCTTTGGGTCCTGGCTCCTTCGCTTTGGGAGCAGTCGCTGGACGTTTGGCACGTTGGCCGGAGAGTGCTTCTCGGGCCGCGACCTGCAACCGGGCAGGTACCTCCCAGGTTCCCGGCCCAACGAAAGCCCCCAGACCCAAATGGAGAGGGGCTGCTTGGGGCCCCCTGGGGCCCCTTCAGGCCAGCTAGGTCTTTGGGTCCTGGCTCCTTCGCTTTGGGAGCAGTCGCTGGACGTTCGGCACGTTGGCCGGAGAGTGCTTCTCGGGCCGCGACCTGCAACCGGGCAGGTACCTCCCAGGTTCCCGGCCCAACGAAAGCCCCCAGACCCAAATGGAGAGGGGCTGCTTGGGGGCCCCCTGGGGCCCCTTCAGGCCAGCTAGGTCTTTGGGTCCTGGCTCCTTCGCTTTGGGAGCAGTCGCTGGACGTTTGGCACGTTGGCCGGAGAGTGCTTCTCGGGCCGCGACCTGCAACCGGGCAGGTACCTCCCAGGTTCCCGGCCCAACGAAAGCCCCCAGACCCAAATGGAGAGGGGCTGCTTGGGGGCCCCCTGGGGCCCCTTCAGGCCAGCTAGGTCTTTGGGTCCTGGCTCCTTCGCTTTGGGAGCAGTCGCTGGACGTTTGGCACGTTGGCCGGAGAGTGCTTCTCGGGCCGCGACCTGCAACCGGGCAGGTACCTCCCAGGTTCCCGGCCCAACGAAAGCCCCCAGACCCAAATGGAGAGGGGCTGCTTGGGGGCCCCCTGGGGCCCCTTCAGGCCAGCTAGGTCTTTGGGTCCTGGCTCCTTCGCTTTGGGAGCAGTCGCTGGACGTTTGGCACGTTGGCCGGAGAGTGCTTCTCGGGCCGCGACCTGCAACCGGGCAGGTACCTCCCAGGTTCCCGGCCCAACGAAAGCCCCCAGACCCAAATGGAGAGGGGCTGCTTGGGGGCCCCCTGGGGCCCCTTCAGGCCAGCTAGGTCTTTGGGTCCTGGCTCCTTCGCTTTGGGAGCAGTCGCTGGACGTTTGGCACGTTGGCCGGAGAGTGCTTCTCGGGCCGCGACCTGCAACCGGGCAGGTACCTCCCAGGTTCCCGGCCCAACGAAAGCCCCCAGACCCAAATGGAGAGGGGCTGCTTGGGGGCCCCCTGGGGCCCCTTCAGGCCAGCTAGGTCTTTGGGTCCTGGCTCCTTCGCTTTGGGAGCAGTCGCTGGACGTTTGGCACGTTGGCCGGAGAGTGCTTCTCGGGCCGCGACCTGCAACCGGGCAGGTACCTCCCAGGTTCCCGGCCCAACGAAAGCCCCCAGACCCAAATGGAGAGGGGCTGCTTGGGGGCCCCCTGGGGCCCCTTCAGGCCAGCTAGGTCTTTGGGTCCTGGCTCCTTCGCTTTGGGAGCAGTCGCTGGACGTTTGGCACGTTGGCCGGAGAGTGCTTCTCGGGCCGCGACCTGCAACCGGGCAGGTACCTCCCAGGTTCCCGGCCCAACGAAAGCCCCCAGACCCAAATGGAGAGGGGCTGCTTGGGGGCCCCCTGGGGCCCCTTCAGGCCAGCTAGGTCTTTGGGTCCTGGCTCCTTCGCTTTGGGAGCAGTCGCTGGACGTTTGGCACGTTGGCCGGAGAGTGCTTCTCGGGCCGCGACCTGCAACCGGGCAGGTACCTCCCAGGTTCCCGGCCCAACGAAAGCCCCCAGACCCAAATGGAGAGGGGCTGCTTGGGGGCCCCCTGGGGCCCCTTCAGGCCAGCTAGGTCTTTGGGTCCTGGCTCCTTCGCTTTGGGAGCAGTCGCTGGACGTTCGGCACGTTGGCCGGAGAGTGCTTCTCGGGCCGCGACCTGCAACCGGGCAGGTACCTCCCAGGTTCCCGGCCCAACGAAAGCCCCCAGACCCAAATGGAGAGGGGCTGCTTGGGGGCCCCCTGGGGCCCCTTCAGGCCAGCTAGGTCTTTGGGTCCTGGCTCCTTCGCTTTGGGAGCAGTCGCTGGACGTTCGGCACGTTGGCCGGAGAGTGCTTCTCGGGCCGCGACCTGCAACCGGGCAGGTACCTCCCAGGTTCCCGGCCCAACGAAAGCCCCCAGACCCAAATGGAGAGGGGCTGCTTGGGGGCCCCCTGGGGCCCCTTCAGGCCAGCTAGGTCTTTGGGTCCTGGCTCCTTCGCTTTGGGAGCAGTCGCTGGACGTTTGGCACGTTGGCCGGAGAGTGCTTCTCGGGCCGCGACCTGCAACCGGGCAGGTAGCTCCCAGGTTCCCGGCCCAACGAAAGCCCCCAGACCCAAATGGAGAGGGGCTGCTTGGGGGCCCCCTGGGGCCCCTTCAGGCCAGCTAGGTCTTTGGGTCCTGGCTCCTTCGCTTTGGGAGCAGTCGCTGGACGTTTGGCACGTTGGCCGGAGAGTGCTTCTCGGGCCGCGACCTGCAACCGGGCAGGTACCTCCCAGGTTCCCGGCCC
>NW_028168055.1:0-13083 GCF_964237585.1 Gallinula chloropus | reverse complement strand
CCCCCTTCTCCCTCCTCCATCCCCCCTCCTCCATCTCCCCTTCTCCTCCATCTCCCCTTCTCCTCCATCTCCCCTTCTCCTCCATCTCCCCTTCTCCTCCATCTCCCCTTCTCCTCCATCTCCCCTTCTCCTCCATCTCCCCTTCTCCTCCATCTCCCCTTCTCCTCCATCCCCCTCTCTCCATGCTCCTTCTCTCTCCTCCATGCCCCTTCTCTCTCCTCCATCCCCCTTCTCCCTCCTCCATCCCCCTTCTCCCTCCTCCATCCCCCTTCTCCCTCCTCCATCCCCCTTCTCCTCCATCTCCCCTCTCCTCCACCCCCCTCCCCAGGCCCCGTAGCCGCCCCCTCCCGCCATGTTTGGGAAGAAGAAGAAGCGGCTGGAGATCTCGGCGCCCTCCAACTTCGAGCACCGGGTGCACACGGGCTACGACCAGGAGGAGCAGAAGTTCACGGGGCTGCCGCGGCAATGGCAGGGCATCATCGAGGAGTCGGCCCGGCGCCCCAAGCCGCTGGTGGACCCCGGCTGCATCACCGCCATCCAGCACGCCTCGCAGAAGGTGGGCACCTCCCCCCGGCCCCGCGGCGGGGATGGGGACACAGAGCACCCCCCACCCACCCTGGATTGGGTCTCTTTAACGCCCGCCCCACGCCCGCTGGTGAGGGGGTGGTGGTGGTGGTGGTGATGGTGGTGGTGGCAGCCGCAGAAGTATCCATGTGGTTGGAAAAAATCCGGTGTTTGACAGGAAAGAGCCAGGAAAAGGCTGGCTGTGCATCCCCATCCCCATCCCCGTTCCCATCCCCGTTCCCATCCCCATTCCATTCCCATCCCCATTCCCATCCCATTCCATCCCCGTTCCCATCCCCGTTCCCATCCCCATCCCCATTCCCATCCCCGTTCCCATCCCCATCCCCATTCCCATCCCCATTCCCATCCCCGTTCCCATCCCCGTTCCCATCCCCATTCCCATTCCCATCCCCATTCCCATTCCCATCACCATTCCCATCCCCGTTCCCATCCCCATTGCATTCCCATCACCATTCCCATCCCATTCCCATCACCATCCCCACTCCCATTCCCATTCCCATCCCCACTCCCATCCCCACACCCATCCCCATCCCATCCCAATCCCTCTCCCCCATCCCCATCCCATTCCCCTCCCCACACCCATCCCATTCCCCATCCCATTCCCCATCCCATTCCCCATCCCATTCCCCATCCCATTCCCCATCCCATTCCCCTCCCCATTCCCCATCCCCATCCCCATCCCCTCCCCATCCCCTCCCCATCCCCTCCCCATCCCCTCCCCATCCCCTCCCATCCCCTCCCCATCCCCTCCCCATCCCCTCCCCATCCCCTCCCCATCCCCACAACCATCTCCACATCCATCCCACCCCATCCCACCCCACCCCATCCCATCCCACCCCATCCCATCCCATCCCATCCCATCCCATCCCATCCCATCCCATCCATCCCCTCCCTCCCCTCCCCTCCCCTCCCCTCCCTGTGCCTCTGTTTCCCTCAGCCACCGTTCCTGTTGTTTTCCTTTCGGAAGTCAGTTTTCCCCACATCCCTCCATCCCTGACACCCACCCCCATCCCGTTCCCCCCACACCCCCACCCCCCCAAGCTCCTCCTCCACCGGGTGCAGGGCTGGGGTGCGCGGTGCCGGCGCGGTGCCGCGGCGGCTCCGCTCGCCTGGTTTCCCCGTCCAGGCGCCCCTGAGCCCGCGGCTCTGCCCCCGGAGCCCGAGGGGGGATTTTGCTGAGCCAAAACGATGCCAAAAACACCAACCACACCCCCCCTGCCCCCAACCCCCCCCCAAGCGAGGCTGGGGCCAGCCAGGGGCTTCTCAGCCCCCCCAGTGCCCCTTCCCAGCACTTGAGTGGACCGTGGCAGCACCCCAAAGACCCCCTTCCCCCTCCACATCCTCTTCCCCATTCCCCTTCCCTCTTCCCCCATCCCCTTCCTCCTCCCCATCCTCTTCCCCATCCCCATTCCCTTCTCCATCCCCATCCCCTTCCCCCTTCCCTCTTCCCCCATCCTCATCCCCATCTCCTTCCCCATTCCTCTTCCCCATTCCCGTTCTCCTTCCCCTTCCCCTTCCCTCTTCCCCATCCCCTTCCCCATCCCCTTCCCCATCCCCTTCCCCATCCCCTTCCCCATCCCCTTCCCATCCCCTTCCCCATCCCCTTCCCATCCCCTTCCCCATCCCCTTCCCCTTCCCCTTCCCTTCCCCTTCCCCTTCCCTTCCCCTTCCCCTTCCCCTTCCCCATCCCCATCTCCTCTATCCCCATCCCCTTCCCTCATCCCCTTCCCTCATCCCCTTCCCTCATCCCCTTCCCTCATCCCCTTCCCTCATCCCCTTCCCTCATCCCCTTCCCTCATCCCCTTCCCTCATCCCCTTCCCCATCCCCTTCCCCATCCCCTTCCCTCATCCCCTTCCCCATCCCCATCCCCATCCCCTTCCCCATCCCCTTCCCCATCCCCTTCCCCATCCCCTTCCCCATCCCCATCCCCTTCTCCATCCCCTTCCCCATCCCCTTCCCATCCCCATCCCCATCCCCTTCCCCATCCCCTTCCCATCCCCATCCCCTTCCCCTTCCCCATCCCCTTCCCCATCCCCTTCCCCTTCCCCATCCCCTTCCCCATCCCCATCCCCTTCCCCATCCCCATCCCCTTCCCCTTCCCCATCCCCTTCCCCATCCCCTTCCCCTTCCCCATCCCCTTCCCCATCCCCTTCCCCATCCCCTTCCCCATCCCCTTCCCTTCCCCATCCCCATCCCCACTGTGTGTGAGCCGCGTCCCCGTCACCGCCAGACATTTCATTTTCATGTTTTGTTTTTATTTCCCCCCCCCCACCCCCTTTTTTTTTTCTTCCCCTTTTCCTGTTTGTTTTTCTGTCCCTTCCTCTTGGCTCTCTCCGTCGCTTCCCGCTCCCGTCCGCCTCCCGCCCCGCCCGCGCCTCGCAGACCATCGTACGGGGCAGCAAAGCCGCCAAGGACGGCTCCCTGACCTGGCTCCTGGACGAGTTTGAGACCATGTCCGTGTCCCGTTCCAATTCTCTGCGCAGGGACAGCCCCCCCTTCCCGCCCCGCCGCGACCCGCTCTGCCAGGAGAACGGCCTCTCCGAGGGCCCCCCCCCGGCACGGCCGCACCGCGACGCCGGCGGGAGCCAGGACAAGACCCGCCACGGGGTCAGGGACGAGCTAGAGCAGGGCAAGGACCCGTCCCGGGACAGGGAGGACCAACGCGCCCATCATCACCACCACCACCACCATCATCATCATCACCAACACCAACACCAGCAACAACAGCCCCGCGGGCAGGAACCCGGCCCCAAACCCGCCCCCCACCCCGGAGGGCGCCCGCCCCCCCCTGAATACCCCAAACCCCCCGCGGAACGAGACGCTTGGCGGGATTTCCCCGCCCAACAGGACTACAGCGAACCCGCGGACCGGGTGGTGAGGCGGGAGCGCCCCGACCCCTCCGATAAGCGCCCCAAATCCACTTACGCCGCCGAAACCAGCCCTCAGTCCCCCCGGGACAAGCGCCCGCTCTCCGGGCCCAATATCCGGACTCCCAACATCCCCGTGTCGGAGGGGGTGATGAAGACGGCTCAGCAGACGGGACGACCCTTTAACACCTACCCCCGGGCCGAGACCGACCCCGGCCGGGGCGCGGGCTCCCAGGTAAAGGTGTGTGTCCCCCCCCACCCCTTCCTCCTCCTCCTCCTCCTCCTCCACCTTCCCAGCTCCTTCCTTCCGCTCCGATTGGATCCACCCAGCAGCGACTCCTCTTCCTCCTTCCTCCTCCTCCTCCTCCTCCTCTTTCCCCACTCCCTCCTTCCGCTCCGATTGGATCCACCCAGCAGCGACTCCTCTTCCTCCTTCCTCCTCCTTCTCCTCCTCCTCTTTCCCCGCTCCCTCCTTCCGCTCCGATTGGATCCGCCCGGCAGCGACTCCTCTTCCTCCTTCTCCTCCTCCTCCTCCTCCTCTTTCCCCACTCCCTCCTTCTGCTCCGATCGGATCCACCTGGCAGCAACTCCTCTTCCTTCCTCCGCCTCCTCCTCCTCCTCCACCTTCCCCACTCCCTCCTTCCGCTCCGATTGGATCCACCCGGCAGCGACTCCTCTTCCTTCCTCCTTCCTCCTCCTCCTTCCTCCTTGGGACAGCAGCTTCTTCTTCCTCTTGGCTCAACTTCCCCTCCGCTTCCTGGAAAAGCAGCTTCTCCATCCCGCTGCGGCTCGCGGGCTCCTTCCTGGGCGCTGTTTCCTCTTCCCAAACCTTCCAGCTCACCCCTTTCCCCCAGCGCTTTGGGAACGATGGCGGCACTCCCAGCTCCCCCCCAGCTCCCAGCAGCGCCTCACCCCCTCCCCTCTCTCTCCCTGTCTCCTGACAGACGGACAGCCGGCCGGGCAGACCGCAGGAACCAGCACCCAACGGCCCCGCCGGCGGCAGCGGCGGCGGCGCCGGCGGTTCCTCCCGCGCTCCCCCACCTCCTCGCTCCAAGACGGCGGAGCCGGCGCATCCCGGCCTCACCCCTCACGCCTCCGACCCTCACCTCCCCCGGCAGCCGCCCCCGGTCCCCGCGCCGACCCCGGCGGGTTGCCAGCAGCCGCGTTCCCCGCAGCGTGAGCCCCAGCGCGTCTCCCACGAGCAGTTCCGGGCGGCGCTGCAGATGGTGGTGGATCCCGGCGACCCCCGCACCTACCTGGAGAACTTCATCAAGATCGGCGAGGGCTCCACCGGCATCGTCTGCATCGCCACCGTCAAGAGCACCGGCAAGCTGGTGGCCGTCAAGAAGATGGACCTGCGCAAGCAGCAGCGCCGGGAGCTGCTCTTCAACGAGGTGAGGGGGCCGTGGTGACGTCACGGTGACCTCGCGGTGATGTCACTGGTGACCGGGCGGTGATGTCACTGGTGACCTCGTGGTGACGTCGCGGTGACCGGGCGGTGATGTCACCAGTGACCGGGCGGTAATGTCGTGGGTGACCTGGTGGTGATGTCACTGGTGACCGGGCGGTGATGTCGCGGGTGACCGGGCGGTGATGTCGCGGGTGACCGGGCGGTGACGTCACGGTGACCGGGCGGTGATGTCGCGGTGACCTGGCGGTGATGTCGCGGTGACCTGGCGGTGACGTCACCAGTGAGCGGGTGGTGATGTCGCGGTGACCTGGCGGTGACGTCACCGGTGACCTGGCGGTGATGTCGCAGTGAGCGGGCGGTGATGTCGCGGTGACCTGGCGGTGACGTCACCGGTGACCTGGCGGTGACGTCACCGGTGACCTGGCGGTGATGCCGCAGTGACCTCGTGGTGATGTCACTCTTGACCTCGCGGTGACGTCGCGGTGAGCGGGCGGTGACGTCGCTGGTGACCGGGCGGTGACATCACCGGTGACTTGGCGGTGACGTCGCGGTGACTTGGCGGTGATGTCGCGGTGACCTGGCGGCGACGTCACGGGTGACCTGGCAGTGACGTCGCGGTGACCGGGCGGTGACGTCACCCCGCTGCCGCCGCTGCAGGTGGTGATCATGCGGGACTACCAGCACGAGAACGTGGTGGAGATGTACAACAGCTACTTGGTGGGGGACGAGCTGTGGGTGGTGATGGAGTTCCTGGAAGGCGGCGCCCTGACCGACATCGTCACGCACACCAGGTAGGACGCCGGCGCGCCCCCGTCATCGCGCCCGCCACACGCCGCGTCCGACAGGCTCCTTCCCCCTCCTCCCGCCTCCTTCCTCCTCCCCCTCCTGCCTCCTCCTGCCTCCACTTGCCTCTACCCCCTCCTTCCTCCTCCTTCCTCTTCCCTCTCCTGCCGCCTCCTTCCTCCTCCCCCTCCTTCCTTCTCCTTCCTCTTCCCTCTATTGCCTCCACCTTCCTCTTCCCCCTCCTGCCGCCTCCTTCCTCTTCCCCCTCCTGCCGCCTCCTTCCTCTTCCCCCTCCTGCCGCCTCCTTCCCCTTCCTTCCTCCCCCTTCCTCTTCCCCCTCCTTCCTCCCCCTTCCTCTTCCCCCTCCTGCCGCCTCCTTCCTCTTCCCACTCCTTCCTCCCCCTGCCCCTTCCCCCTCCTGCCTCCACCTTCCTCTTCCCCCTCCTTTCTCCTCCTTCCCCCTCCTTTCTCCTCCTTCCCCCTCCTTTCTCCTCCTTCCCCCTCCTTTCTCCTCCTTCCCCCTCCTTTCTCCTCCTTTCTCTTCCCCCTCCTGCCTCCACCTTCCTCTTCCTCCTCCTGCCACCTCCTTCTTCCCCCTCCTGCCTCCCCCTTCCTCTTCCCCCTCCTGCCTCCCCCTTCCTCTTCCCCCTCCTGCCTCCCCCTGCCCCTTCCCCCTCCTTCCTCCTCCACCTGCCCCTTCCCCCTCCTTCCTCCACCTTCCTCCTTCCCCCTCTCCCTCCTGCCTCCTTCCTCATCCCCTCCCTCATCCCCTCCCTTCCCTCCTTCCCCCCCTTCCTCCTCCTCCTCCTCCTCCTCCCAGGATGAACGAGGAGCAGATCGCCGCCGTCTGCTCGGCCGTGCTCCGCGCGCTCTCGGTGCTGCACGCTCAGGGCGTCATCCACCGCGACATCAAGAGCGACTCCATCCTCCTGACACACGACGGCAGGGTGAGCACCCGCCGGCCTTCCGGAACCTTCCGCACCCCCCCCCGACCTCTGACACCCCCTCCCCACCCCTCACCCCGCCTCTGCTCCCAGGTGAAACTCTCCGACTTCGGGTTCTGCGCCCAAGTCAACAAGGAGGTGCCGCGCCGCAAGTCGCTGGTGGGGACCCCGTACTGGATGGCGCCGGAGCTCATCTCCCGCCTGCCCTACGGCCCCGAGGTGGGTTTGGGGGGGGTGTGGGGGGCGTGGGGGGGGGTTTGGGGAGGTGCTGATCACCCCCCCCCCGTCCCCGTGTCCCTGTCCCCTCCCAAAGGTGGACATCTGGTCGCTGGGCGTGATGGTGATCGAGATGGTGGACGGGGAACCCCCCTACTTCAACGAGCCGCCGCTCAAGGCCATGAAGATGATCCGGGACAACCTGCCCCCCAAGCTGAAGAACGGGCACAAGGTGAGGGGGGGACGCGCGGGGGACACGTGGGACACGCGCCATGGCCACGCGTGACACACGGCGTAGAGGGACACAGGCTATGGCCGTGTGACTGCATGTGCTGTGAGGGGGTAGCAGGACACACGTGTAACAGCCGTGCCACTGCACGTGCCACGATGGTGTATTGGGACACACACACATGACCACACGTGATGGTGTCTCAGGACACACACATGTGACCACATGTGATGCCGTATCGGGACATATGAGACACACATGGCACACACATGACCGCACGTGATGTATCAGGACACACACGACACACATGTGACCCTTGCATGACCACACATGACGGTGTATCAGGACACACATGACACACACACGACACACACATGACCCTTGCATGACCACACGTGATGGTGTCTCAGGACACGTGACACACATGACCCTTGCATGACCACACGTGATGGTGCATCAGGACACATGACACACACATGACCCTCGCATGACCACACGTGATGGCGTCTCAGGACACACGACACACACACGACCCTTGCATGACCACACGTGATGGTGCATCAGGACACGTGACACACACATGACACACACATGACACACACATGACCACACGTGATGGTGTATCAGGACACACATGACACACACGTGACCACACGTGACCATGTATCAGGACGCATGACACACGCATGACACACGCATGACACACACGTGCCGCGCTGGTGTCTCAGGGGAGGGGGTACCACTGCTCCACGGCTCCTGACACCCCCCCCGTCCCCCCCTCTCCCCCCCCAGGTGTCCCCCTCCCTGAAGGGGTTCCTGGACCGGATGCTGGTGCGGGACCCGGTGCAGCGGGCGACGGCGGCGGAGCTGCTCAAACACCCCTTCCTGGGCAAGGCCGGGCCCCCCGCCGCCATCGTGCCGCTCATGCGCCACAACCGCCTGCGCTGAGGCCTCACCCCCCCCCCAAAATGAGGGCTGAACCCCCCCCCTGAGGGCTGAACCCCCCCCCAGCCTTCATCCTCCTCCTCCTCCTCCTCCTCGCCGGCGCCTCTTTAACTGGATTCGTGACTGTGCCACTACTGTCAGGGGGGGGGTTTGGGGAGGGGGGGGGTGTGGGGGGGTATTTTGGGGAGGGGGGAGTACAAATACACCCCCCACGTGTGTGTGTGTTGTGTGTGTGTCCCCCCCCCACCCTGTGCTGCTGAGCTGGAGGGGGGGGTGTGTGTCCCCCCACCTCCTCCCAGCAGAGATTTGGGGGGGGGGGTTGCGGGGTGTGAAGCCACTTGGGATGTCACCCCCCCCTTGCCTTCCCCCCTCCCCATTTCTCTTTTCACACCCCCCCCCCATCTCCAGGATGAGGTTTTTTTGGGGTGGGGGGGTGGGGGGGGGGGCACACGATGCACCCCCAACACTACGGCCCCACGGCCACACTACTGATTGATTCGGGGTCCCTACCAGCCCCCCCCCCCCCACCCCCCACCCCTTTATTTTGGTTCCTTTGGGTTTGTTCCGTGTGTCGCCCCCTCCCCAGCCCCCCCAGACCCTCCCCAGCGCCCCCCCCTCAGCCCCCCCCCCCCGTTTTGGTTTTTAACAAAGTTATTTATATTGTCGTTTTCTAACGCCGCGAAATTGGGGGGGGGGGAGGGGAGAGGGGATGGGGGGGGTGAGGGGGGATGATAGGGGGTGGGGGGGCCACCCCAGGGACCCCCCCCCCGAGATTATACATGTCCTTTTGGAGACCCCCGTGTCCCGTGTTGTCTTTGTGGGGGGGGGGGGACACGTGCTCCCCCCCCACCTGCTGCCCCCTCCCCCAGCTCCCTGATGGTTGTGGGGACACATCTGTTGGGGGGAGGGGGGGCAGGTAGGACCCCCCTGTGCCCCCCCCCCTCAGTAAAACACCCCATGGCCGGAGCTGCTGCTGCCTCCAGGCTTTATTGGCTGCGCTGGTTTTGGGGGGGGGGGGGTGGGTGAGGGGGGGGCGCTTCTTGACCCCTCGTGGGGGCTCCACGGGGGCTCGGTGTGGTCTGGGGGGGCTCCCCCAGGCTTGGGGGGGGCTCCTCCTGGCCCCTGGTGACTTGGCAAGACTTGGGGGACTCCCCTTGGCCCCTGGTGACTTGCCAAGACTTGGGGGGCTCCTCCTGGCCCCTGGTGACTTGGCATGACTTGGGGGGCTCCCTTTGGCCCCTGGTGCTTTGCCAAGGTTTGTGGTGGCTCCTCTTAGCCCACGGTGGCTTCTTGTGGCCCCTGGTGACTTGCCAAGGTTTATGGTGGCTCCTCATGGCCCATGGTGGCTCCTTGTGGCCCCTGGTGACTTGCCAAGGTTTGTGGTGGCTCCTCTTGGCCCACGGTGGCTCCTCTTGGCCCCTGGTGACTTGCCAAGACTTGGGGGGGCTCCTCCTGGCCCCTGGTGACTTGCCAAGACTTGGGGGGCTCCCCTTGGCCTGTGGTGGCTTCTCTTGGCCTCTGGTGACTTGCCAGGGTTGGTGGTGGCTCCTCATGGCCCACGGTGGCTCCTCTTGGCCCCTGGTGACTTGCCAAGACTTGGGGGGCTCCTTGTGGCCCCTGGTGACTTGCCAAGGTTGATAGTGGCTCCTCATGGCCCACGGTGGCTCCTTGTGGCCCCTGGTGACTTGCCAAGGTTGATAGTGGCTCCTCATGGCCCATGGTGGCTCCTTGTGGCCCATGGTGACTTGCCAAGGTTGATGGTGGCTCCTCATGGCCCACGGTGGCTCCTTGTGGCCCCTGGTGACTTGCCAAGGTTGATGGTGGCTCCTCATGGCCCATGGTGGCTCCTTGTGGCCCCTGGTGCCTCGCCAAGCCTTGTGTCGCCACATCTTTGCCGCGTTGCCCGGCGTTGACCCCCATTGACCGGCGTTGACTCCCGTTGACCCCCGTTGACCCCAGTTGACCCCCCACCACCTCCCCATGCCCAGCGCTGCCCTCCCCCACCCCCCCCACCCCACCCCCACCCCCCCACCCCACCCCCTCAGCTACACTTGCAGTAGTAGCCGCGGATGGCGTCGTTCCAGTCGCCCAGGAGCCCGCGCCGCACCTCCTGCAGCCGCGGCACCGCCCCGGCGGCGAAGCGCTTGCTGTTGCCCTTCTTGCCAGCCCGCGACCAGACGGTGAGCTCGCAGCGGGTGCCCACCACCAGCGAGGAGACGCGGCCGGCCCAGCCCTGCGGCACGTAGGGGACGTCGTCGCCGGGACCCACCACCAGCACCTCGCCGGTGCAGCACTGGGCGTAGTAGGGGCTGTTGTCGGCGTAGAGCTGGGCGCAGACCCGCGTCCCGTTGGCCGTACGTAGGGCCGAGGGCGCCGGGCATTGCGCCCTCGCCAACCCCGCCAGCGCTACCGCCAACGCCAACGCCGCCATCGCCAAGGTCGCCCGCACCGCCATCGCCCAACCGCCGGTGCCGCCCACCCCCGCCCCTCCTCATATACCCGGCCTCAAGGACGGGGTGGGGGGAGTCGGGGGGGGGTGGGGGTTGGGGGTGGGGCTCCCCCCCTCCCTGGGAAAGTACCCAGGTGAGTGGGGATGGGACCCCCACCCATGGGAAGGGACCCAGGTGCACCGGGGGGTGTCCCCCCCCCCGCCCCAAGCTTGGGAAGGGCTCCGGGTGACTGGATCTCCCCTCCAAACCCCACCCCCACCCCTGACCTTCCATCCCCCCCACCCTGGGAATGGACCCAGGTGCCTGGGACACCCCATCCCCCCATCCCCAGGTGCCTGGACACCCCCTCCCCACCCCCCCTCCTGTCCTCAGGTGCCCAGGACACCCCATCCCCAGGTGCCTGGGACACCCCCCCCCAATCCCCCCTCCTGTGCCCAGGTGCCTGGACACCCCATCCCCCCAGCCCCAGGTGCCTGGGACACCCCCCCCCTTGTCCCTCCCCCCATCCCCAGGTGCCTGGACACCCCCCCCCAGTCCCCCCTCCTGTCCCCAGGTGCCTGGGACACCCCCCCCAGCCCCCCCCTCCTGTCCCCACGTGCCTGGGACACCCCCTCCCCCCATCCCCAGGTGCCCGGGACACCCCATCCCCCAATCCCCAGGTGCCTTGACACCCCCTCCCCATCCCCCCTCCTGTCCCAGGTGCCTGGGACACCCCCCCCATCCCCCCCCCTGTCCCCAGGTGCCAGGGACACACACACACACCCCCCCCCCCGTGGGAAGGGTCACACGTGTCCAGCTCCAGGTGACCTTGGGGAAACTGAGGCACAAGGGGGTGAGGGGGGGGGGGGTGTTGATGGCAGCCTGGGGGGTGCAGCAGCCCCCTATGCAAATGAGAAAGGGTAATTAGGGAGGGGGGTGGGTGTGTAATTAGCAGGGGTCTGGGAGATGGGGGGGGTGTGTAAGCTCCGCCCTCATTTACATATTAATGAGCCCGGGGCTTGGCGCTCTGCCAGCGGCTGCATCCCGTCTCCTGGCAACGGGACTCGGCGACCGTATCCCGGCAACCGCGGGGGTGGGGGTGGTGTTAATTACCCCCTCATTAACATAACCCCGCCCCTACCACCACGCCCACCTCGTTACCCTCATTAGCATGATAATGAGCTCATTTGCATACAGGGAGCTGCCTCTTGGGGGGGGATTCTCAAGGGGCTTCTATGGGGTTGGGGCTCCCCAACCTCCCCCCCCATCACACAGAGGGGACCCCCAGGCATAGGGACCCCCCCCCAAGTTATGGTGACCCCCCCCCACATAGTGACCCCCCCCAGGCATAGGGATGGGGACACCCCAGGCACAGGGACCCCCCCCCAACTCCCCTCCCTGGATAAATCCCCCCCCCCAAACAGCCCCCACCTTAGATACATCCCCCCCCCCCCAAAACCCAGCCCCCCCCCCAACCCCAGCCCCCCCCCCGCCCCACAGACAGAGCCGACCCCCTCCTGTCACACACAAAGGTTTAATCGCCCCGCGGGGGGGGGCAGAGGTTTTTAATGTAAAAACTCGTGTTAAACACTGCAGCGGGCCGGGGGGGGCCGGGGGGGGGGCCAGGGGGGGCCGGGGGGGTCCAGGGGGGCGGCTGGGGGGGGGAATAGGGCTGGGGAGGCAGAGGTTGGGCGGCTCAGGGGGCAAATAGGGGAGTGATGGGGGGGGTGGGAAAGGGCTGGGGGCGATGGGGGGGGGCCGGGGAGGGGGGGGCCCGACCCCCCCCCCCGGTTTATCCAGACCAGCCAGATAGGAGACCCCGGGCCGGGGGGGGGGGGGCACACATTGGGGTTTTGGGGTGGGGGAGGGGTAAGGAATCTGGGTGCCCCCCACCCTCCCACACCAAGGGGAGAGGGGGGGGGGGTTTGGGGAGGGGGTTTTTGGGGGGGGGGGGGCTGCGGTTCTCGTGTCATCTGTGCAGACATGTCAGTGGCGTGTGCGGGGCCCCCCCGCCGCCGGCCCGGCCGAAGGCACCGCGGCGGGGGGGGGGAGGGGGGGGGGGGCGACCGGGGGGCACCCATGGGTGTCGGGGCACCCGGGGGTGCCCAACGGCTGGGGGAGGGGAAGGGGGGGGGGGAATTGAGGGGGGGGGGGGGTTGCATATGGGTGCCCCGAGGATTTGGGGAGGGGGGGGGGGCACATGGATATTGAAGGGGGGGGGGGGGGGGGTGTGGGGGCACCCCAAGGTGTGGGGGCTGCGCCCAAC
Source organism: Gallinula chloropus (assembly GCF_964237585.1). Classification (NCBI taxonomy): domain Eukaryota; kingdom Metazoa; phylum Chordata; class Aves; order Gruiformes; family Rallidae; genus Gallinula; species Gallinula chloropus. The sequence continues at coordinate 407 of NW_028168055.1, read as the reverse complement.
CCGCTGTGGCTGCGAAGGGGCACCCAGGGGGGCACCGGGGGGGTGCAAGGGGGCACCCAGAGGTCTGCAGGAGCACCCATGGGGGGCTGTGTTTGGGCACCCAGGGCTGTGTTTGGGCACCTGGGAGCACCCAGGGACCCCAGGAGCACCCAGGGGACCCCAGAAGCACCCAAGGGGCTGCGTTTGGGCACCCAGGAGCACCCAAGGGACCCCAGGAGCACCCAAGGGGCTGTGTTTGGGCACCCAGGAGCACCCAAGGGACCCCCCAGGAGCACCCAGGGACCCCAGGAGCACCCAAGGGTGCCACGTCCAAGCACCCAGGGCTGCGTTTGGCCACCCAAGGGACCCCTGAAGCACCCAAAGGTCCTCAGGAGCACCCAGGGGGGGCTGTGTTTTGGCACCCAAGG
>NW_028168056.1:0-222000 GCF_964237585.1 Gallinula chloropus | reverse complement strand
CTCTTACCTGACTGATGCTCATCAACATGAACAAAAGAGTCATCCAACAGACAGTAAATAGCTTTTGCTGAGAGAAGCACACAAGCCATCACTTCCATACTGGGAGTCTTGTACAGCAGAACTGAGGACCACATGAGATGTCCAACTCTTCATTTTCCACCTAAGATAGAAAGCAGATTCTGCAAGTTACTTGCACACTTTGATGGGCCAGGTAGATGCATCATTATAGGCTCCTGGGGAAGCAATTGTACCAGCTGGAGCATCTAAACATGCTGCAGTCCAAGAGCAGAAGTTCACCTCGAGGCTGTTAAATGCAGCAGAGCTTTGAGGCTGCAGATACCTGTCGCTGGCTGCAGCGTAACACGGAGCCAGGAATCTCCAGGGAGGGAAAGTTGCCCTTAAATATTGCTTTGAAGTTTCAGGGAGTGGGGGTTGGTGGCACACAGCCTAATGCGGTCACTGGACTGCTGTCAAGTGCTGGCTCTGCCAGAGACCCCATGGCCAGGGCCGGAGTCCCCATGGCCAGGACCAGAGACCCCATGGTCAGGGCCGGACACCCCATGGCCAGGACCGGAGACCCCATGGCCAGGGCCGGAGACCCCATGGCCAGGGCCGACTCACCTAAAGCAGTTGGATGGCAGGTTTTCTGGCACCCCCATGGCTGCAGTCATTCAGCATTTCCAAGTCACTGTTCCATTCCTATGGCCTGCATCCCGCTGAAGGCTCAGTTCCTGTCAGAGGAGTGTCTTGGCTGAGGCAGGCTGAAGGAGCCCTCCTCTGCCCCTTCCCTCTCCTGAGACTGCTCTCCCTGCTCCAGGACGAGGAAGCTGCTCTCTTCAGCAGCTCTTCCAGGGCCAGCTCACCCCTTTGCAGCAGCGCTTAGGAGAAGTGAACAGGAGGCGCCAGAGGCAATCTCACCTGGCTCTAGCACAGGCAGAGGAGTCCCTCCTCATCTCGGCTGGAAATGCTGCTCCTTTGGGCTGTGCCTGGAAGGGAAGAATTCCAGCACAGGGGGCAGCAAGGGGGACTTTCTTTTGCTCTTGTTTTGGCCGTGGCAGACCACGGGCACCCGAACCTTGAGCTGTACCCCAGGGCTGCTGGCCCAGCAGGCAGATCCGCACCTCCCCCGGCAGTGAGGATGAGCAGATCCCAAAGTCCAAGCGTTCTGCTGGCGCCGCGGAGAAGGGAGCGGAGCGGGAACGCCTGAGTCCCGGCCCCGGTGCGCGCCGGGCTCTGCCCCCGCGGGGCTCCGCTCGCCGCCTCGCACGCCGGCGCGGAAAAGAGCGGAACTAGCGCCCGGCACCCGCGGAGCGGCCGGGATGGGGACGGGGATGGGGGGGCGCGGCAGCCCGGCCCGGCCCGGGCGTTGCACAGGCTGGCGGGGGGCGCGGGGCCCCCCCTCCTTGCCCGCCTGCCCGGCGCGGAGGGGCACGTTGTGCCGCGGCGCCGGGCGCTGCGCTCCGGGCGCGCTGGCACTTGGCAACTGTTCTGCTGGGGCCGAGCGAAACTCGCGCTGCGCCAGGCCCTGCGGAAGGCTGAGACGAGCCTGTGGAGCCGGGGGCAGCCACCGCGCCCCCGGCCACGGAGAAGCGGAACAGCGTTGGTCCCCCCGCAGCCCCTGAGGCCTCGGGACGCGTCTGTCCCGCTGCCCGGCGGGAACAGCCCAGGGGCCGTTGGGATCCTCCCGCCCACGGCGCCGCCAGGGGTGGCACAGGGCAGCTGCAATGCAGCTCCTGCAACAGGGTGTCAGTTTGTGGAAGCTGATGTCCTGCCGGGGCTGGGTCCTAGGGCTGGGCTGGGTCCTAGGGCTGGGCTGGGTCCTAGCCCTCGCCGGCGGGGTCGCACTGTGGTTCGGATGGGGACGGGGGAAAAGCGGCCCCGGATGCCTTGGCAGAAGTGCCACAGAAGTGGAAGAACTACCCCCACCTTCGAAATAGCATAGGAATCAGTCATGATAGGTGTCTGGTGGCTGAAAATGGATCAAATGCAGAAAATGCAAATGCTTTATGATAAATTCATACAGATAAAAGAAATTTATAATGCAGGGAAGTCTCTTTTAGTGGTAGGTTATACTTTAGTATGCCAAGAGTGTTCCTCAGAAGGTAATTTGTGAAATAGTGTTATTCCATATTTGATGCCTAAAAAAGTAAGAAACTATACATGCAGGCACCACATTACCAGTGCTCAGGCCCTTTTAAAAATGAAATTCCACTTCTTGTCTTTCTGATAAGGTAAAATTTGCTAAGATAACTGCAGTAACAATTCAAGCGATGACTGGTGTTTACTCTTGTGACACAGGAGACAGAATAAATGCCAGGGAAAAGATAAAGCTCTGATTTGCAATGTCATCCCACAGGAGAAAAAAAAGGGGAGGGGGAAATTTTCAGAATTAAAGCACTTACAATAACAAATCTAATTTCCAAAAGCAATGATTATCTACATTTCTTACTACTGAAAATATCTTCGTCAGCTGAGATGCTTTGAACATGCCTAGTACTAAAGGAATTAACTGGAGAGAAGCTGAATTTTCTTGAGTTTCTCTACGCAGAGAGCCCTTGCTACTTTGGCCTGGATAGTATGTTAATCTAGAAGTCTGTAAATTCTTTGTATGAACTAGACATGGGTTTATGTTCTTTCACCTGAAAACATTTGTGTTTCTATGTGGGATCTTTTCAAAGAAAAAAACACGAAATATGGCATTTGTTGAATGAGCACTTGCTTAACTGTGGGCTTCCTGTACAGCAAATTAATTAAGCTTGAAGTATTACCTTACTAACACTCTCCTGACAACACAGAAGACCTAAGTTTAGTGTAGGTGCTTCCTAGGGCAAACTGAAACTACAATTAATGTCAGTGCCAGCATATTTTAAGCACCATTGCTGTTATCAATAAGAAAATACAGCCTGTGTTATACTGTACTTTGAGAATACATTTGGTTTAAATGGACAAATATGCCCTGGAAATCAGTCATGTTTTAATATGGTTTTTAAACTTGGTTTCTCATCATGCAGTTGACATCTCTATTTCTCAGCAAGCTTCTAACCTTTCCAATTCACAGGTAGACTTATTAAGTGATGTCTAGATCAGAACAGCTTCTATCAAGTGCTGCATTCATTAACTACCGGATGTCTGGAGATACATCTGTCAGTAGTCCTGAGTATGCCTTTTCCATTTGACCACACACACAGAGCTGTACTTTTAGGGAAATGCTTTCAAGACAAAATATTTGTAAAGAATATTTGTTTTTCTTCTTTCTGCCCCTGAGCTAAACACTCTCAGAAGCTGTTAAAAAAAATGTGAGCACTCTAACTTCATTCTAATCAACTTCAAATACAAATGACTGAGGCTGCAGACTTTCTCAAGCAGAAAGCACAGAAAATTGCTACTAAAATCCCCACTGCTCTTTCAGCAATAGCACCGAATGGAAAGGAATAAATTGCATGGACGTTAAATACACTTTGCAGAATACTGTTTATTTATACACTTCAGTGGTCTCTAGAGGATTTAGAGTTTTTACTTGTGTAATTAACCTATTGACCTCATGCAAAAAAAAAAGTACACAAACTATATGTATCTCTTACTAGTTAGCTATTTCAATGAATATGAATATTGATTTCATTGTTTCAAATGCTGCACAAAGAGTTTTCAAACTAAAGGAAAAAAAAAACCTAAAGAGATGTGACTGGTAGCCAGGAAATCCTTCTTTATGGTCCTCCCATTCACTACCTCCTTCTTCAGTTTTTAATGAAACTGATTTTGCCACATTTTGGCGACCACAAATGCATAAATATGTGAGTGAAACAACAATAATTTATTAATAAAGCTAAATCATCAACACAGATTTGGAGCATCTAAAATATGGGGATGGCAGTCTTCACATCAGCTCCATTCCTTTGAAGCTTTCAGGTTAATTGGAGAACTAACCTTCAAGATTACACTAGTAATTTTATAGCTGTAGTCACAATATGCTTAAACATTGATTTTTATAATCCTTCATCAAGAAGGGAGTAAAATAACAGAAATGTTGGCTAATTAGGACACACTTTCCACACATTTTTGTACAGGACAGTTGATATTTTTCACAGCTTTTACTGAACGTTTTGATGTTGGATGATTCTGAAACAGGCCTGTGGATGAACAGAACAATGAAGTTGTTGACAGCTTTGGCTTCTTGTTTGCTATACTGTTGTGTCCTGGTTGCAGGTTAACTCCTTGTTAGCATGGACACCTGCTAATGCTTGTGCAGTTTTCTGGGTGTCTCTTCTGGGGCACAGCTGGGTTTCTACTTTCTGACACGGTAAAAAAATATATCTCTGCCTCTGTAAGGCCAGAAATCATCATCCAAAACTGTACTGACACATGAAGTTAAGAAAAGACACTCGTGCTCCTATCCTATGAATGGATGTACCATTTCTGAAATGTCTGGTTATCTTGGATTGAGATAAATTTAGTATTTCTGATATATATGTACTCTCATATAGCCCTAGTGCAAAAAAAGTTCAAGTACATTATGTGATGACAGATGCACCCTCATTGTCAATTGACTACTTCACAGGTATTTGTGGCTCTAGGTTTGAAAAAATTGTCCTAGCCCTTAACTAATATAACAGTTTAGCATAATAGTTCCCAAAGATTTTTTTTTTCCATGTGGACTGCAATTAACTAAAAAGTACTATCTCAGGGATCCCCTGTTCTCTTGTTAATAATATTTCTCTAAATTACTTGCAAAACCTGCTTACATAGGAGAAAAAAAAAAGGGAAACAATTTTATTCTCCTTTTTTTTTTCGCTCCTGCTTAATCCCATGTAGAATCAAATACTAAGGCATTGGAGAAATTAACCTTTTAGCCCAACTTTGCAGCAGAATTTTGCACCTAAAGAAACAGAAGCATGCTTATGTGACTGGTCATGGTAGTTTGAAGATGGTGATACCAATGATATGGATATTTTTAAAAAGTCTTTAATAGTATTTTTTTTCATACATTAAAAAAATAAAGCTTCAACAATCTTGAAAATTAAGTATGAACCAATCACTAGCAATAGTTTTGTGTGATGATGCTCCTTTGGTTTTTTTCCCCCATGGTTTGAAATCTTTGCAATAAATCTGAGCAGCTTCTTGAAATCCCTATGCCTGCCTTGTAACAGTGAAGCTGCACTCGGCCCATTAGTCATCCTGAGTGGGGTAAAAGCTGAATTATACTTCCCTGAAATATCTGTGAGGGAAACATCATGGTTCAGGGATGCTTGTGGGATTGGTGTATTAACAGATTCCTGTAATGATAATTCTCTTTCTGGGAAGAGTGGCTATTCTTAGCCCTTGGCAATCTCTCATTAGCTACAGGTATCTACTGCCTAAAGTGATGGACAGAAGGAGGTGGCTAACACCCCCCTGCCCCTTTGCCATCACTCCCATATTAATAGGGGTCAGATTGAACTGTACCATATAGCATATCTGACCTGTGGAACAGCCCTGGTAAGTGCTGGTTTTGGAGAAAATTGTGACATGCTTCAGCTACCAGAAGTAAAACTGCAAAATTTGATTCCTAGCTCATTTAGAAACTTTTCCTAGCTTTGGCAAGTTTGTTGTTGTTCTCTTAACTGGGAAATGAGACTAGTGTGGTACTAAGAATATGATTTTTTTTTTATTATTCTGTAATGAAAAATCTACTCAAAATATATGGATTAATATTAATTCATGCATCTTTATGTATGTATCAACATATTTCAAATAAATAAAATTATGAAAAAACCCACTGGACTGGTTGCAGCAGCTTTTCAGGATGTGTATTTGCTTTAAATATGGCAGGCATTGTTTTCTCCTGTGAATTTTAAACAGATTTGAAATAACTAGACCTCTGGAAATTATCTTTCAGAGTATATGTGGGAGGGGAGATGATCATTTAAGTAACGGAAGAAAATGGCCAATATTTTGTAATGAAAGCTTTGAGCCACCCTCTGGGGAAGACAGGTTGCCTTGTGGGTGAGTGACTTTACCTGCCAGTCATACAGATGATTCAATAAGTGATGCCTCTCCCTGAACCCCAAGCCATGTGCTGATCTTAATGTGGTGCCTGGTCAAATCAGAAACATAAAACTCAATCTGTCTCTAAAAAGAGCTGACTGTAGAGAGGAAGGAATGACTAAAATGTAAGGGAGGAGGAAAAGTTTGTGCTTGAAAGGGCCTCAACATTTAAATGTTAACAAGCAGATAACAAAACCAGGAGAAAAACCTATAGGAAACAATCCAATAGCTATAAAATGACAGGTCCCAACTCTCCAACAATCAGATGCTACCAGGTAATTAAATATTTTATATATAGAAATAAACCATATTTTTATTTTATAGGTATATACTGTGTAGGGCTCTGTAACATGTCCCTCTGATCTAAAGTTTAGTCAGATATAAGGCAGTGAAATTAAAGTCACAGCAAAGCTGATACATTAAACTGAAAAGGTCAGAGGGCTGATTTATAATGTTATGAGATTTCTTGCTGGTTTTGGTCTTCAGAATTTAACTAAGAACTTCTGTCTGAAGAGTCAGAATAGATTTTAAAAAGTATTTTGAAAACCCCTGGAGGTTTTGGAGTGCTTATTTTGGGGGGGGTGAGCAGGGAAGGGGTCTGTTTGTTTTGGGTTCAGTTTTGTTTTGGGCTGTTTGTTTGCTGGGATATTTTTGTTGTGCTTGTTTTTCCACAAAAGAGAGAAAGGAAACAATCTAGGATTGTTTTACACTAAAAATATGCTATTAATTTGGAAAATGGCAATAGATTAATATGCTTTTGAGTATTACAATGAGATGAATAAAGGTGGCTTATGAGGGAAGTGAAGTCTGTTATAGACTGTGAGTAACAGAGAGCTAATTTTGGTGGTCTGAGTTATTCTGCTTGAAAGCTCAAGGTAGCTTCCAGAGGATTTGGGAGTGCAGCAGTAATGTACCCCAATATACATTTTTGAAATGCTCTTTATCTGATGGGCTAGTCAATCCTAATACCTGGGCAATTAAAGAGGAATGAAACTGGTCTACTCTCTGGTTCACTTCTTGAAATAACTGCAAATGAAGGATTCTTTGTCTCCATCTCTCTCCAAGAGTACAGTCCAAACTGGACTCTAATCCAGTCTATTGGAACACTATTTTACAGGACTGGTTCAGCACACCTTAAGACCTTCTTTGACTTTTTTTTTTCCATTGATGAAAATTGGAGTGGCTTTAAATATTTAAAGCCTGTTGAGGTTCATGGGACTATGGTAGTTCAGGACAAAGGAAGCCTCTCTATGGATATGGATTTGTCTGAACTCAACTGTCCTGAACATTTCAGTAAAATTGTATATAGGAGGACTGGAGCTAGTGCAAGTGTGAGAACTAAATTTGTAATGGAACATGCAAATCATCTGATTTTATTTTGCACTGGATTGAGAACTCTCCCAAGGTAAGCAGGATGGTATGATAGTGCCTTGACCTGTTGTACCAGGTTTATGTGAGATCTGGTACAGCATCACTCTGCCAAGTCATGCATCTCCTTTATGTGATGATGCGTCCTTGTAGGCTACAGATGGGAACCAAAGTTCAGTTGCCTTCTTATGTATTCACAATCAAGTTCATCTATACATGTATTAAATTTCACAACATTTTAAGATCCAAAGTACAGATACTCCACCTTCTCTGACATCGAGCTATATCAGTTTTCTATAAACAAGTAAGACTATACTTAATGATATCAATACAACAAAGCTGAAAGGAAGCAAAAGCAATACATTGCACCTCAAAATAGAAATAATAGAACTCATTGAGTATATGATATTAAAATTGGGATATATGAAATAAATTTACCATTGTTCTTTAATGTCGTTAACCTATAATAATTAATGCCACTTTACTAAAATAGTAACAGTTACCTAATACACAAGCTTATACCATTGTTCAGAGTAGAGATGCACAAATGGCATTAGCATATGCTATGAAGTAAGCCTCTATATTAAGCTTCAGTGACGCTTTGCTTTTCCGGAACTAAAACCAGGATTGTACATAGACATGAACTTAAAATGTAATATAACGAAGTAGACTTGGATAAATCATCCCAAGCATTTGGCCCCCTGCACTACAGTAATGTTCTTGGTTTTAGCAACAAATATCCTTTACCTAAATGTGGCAACACTGCAATTTTATAGCAGTTCATTTTTGGCAATTAGTACTCTTTTTTGGCTTTAATGTTTCCTAAGGTCATGTTGATTTCTTTTCAGAGAGAGGCAAATCCATGTTTTCTCTCTATTAAAAAATGTGGAAAGGAACAAGTTGGGAAAAAAGAAATCTCCCAAAAGCACAATGTCCAGTCAATGATTATAGTTCATATTTAAAGAAAACATCATATGGAAAAACCTAATTTAAGGGAATGAAAGATAATTGTGAAGATGAATAACACATTAGACAAGAGGAGGAATCACAAAGGACGACAGATTCAAAAGGACTGATGTCTTCATAGCCTTCTCCAAGGATGCAGAGCAAGACCGGTTGTAATTTGCTGATTCTCACGGTGGCAGAGGAGCAGCTTTTAAAGTTGAAGAAGAGCTTAACAAGAAAGTATTAAGACAGAACTCTAATTTAACACTATCTTCCTTTCTCACACACAGGATTCATGTTCCTAATTAATGCAAATTAGAGTTGAACTCAGTACTATACAGCAATTAATTTTTTTGGCATTACAAAGAGAGTTCTATCTAAGTGCACATAAGGACATGCCTACTGTTTATGCATAATACTATGCTGAAAGGCAATTTTTTAATGTCAGTGTCAGCCCTGCCCTAAAAGTGATTTCAGAAGCTACACATCAGATTCCTTCTACAATCATATTGGTATAGATCTTACATAAGGGTATTAGTACATGAGAACACCCCAAACTGCTTTTTCCTTAACATGATTTGCATGTTCACGTAAATAAGTTTTTAAGATTTCTGAGACTTGAAAACTCTGACAATCTGCTAGTGAAAATCACTCATCCATGGGTGAAAGTTGAGGTTCCTTCCTGTCAGTGCTGCGCTGATCCAGAGCTTAGATATCATACTTTAGCTTGATGGACCTTTCATTCTCAGGAAAGTACTGAACAGGTGACTGAAAATAGGATGCAGGCTCTCTCTTCACAAGCAGTCACATGGAGGTGGAAGTTACACCAAGAGATGTTTTAGTTCAATGCAAGAAATACATTTTTTTACAGTGATTTACTTGACCAACCTTCCCAGGGACGTGTCAGAGTCCTCATAACTGGAGGCTTTCAAGATGCAAAAGCAACATCCATCTCCATGCCAATCTGGTTATGATGATGAGATACTTGGTAGATAGAGGTGCGAGGGTCCCTGAATCAGCCACAAATCAGTAGGCTCAAGCTGGAAAGTACTACTGGGGTGCTGTCACACAGCTTGTATTTGAGACAGATCAATCATGCCAGTCTGCAAAAGAGCACACAGACACGTCCTCTGAGCCCTTACAATATGCTTGAGTGGAAGAGAACTGTATGCTTCAAGGTTGTAGAAGACACAGGCAAGACATGTTACATGGGATCGTTAAGAATGGGCCTAGGAGAGCTTCATGGAATTAAAGAGATAAAACTAGGGAGAAATAGGAAGACCTGTCAGAATTTAATCTATTATTTAGTATTATTTCTACCTTTATTCTAAATGAAGTAAAAGAACAGCACAAAGCACAAGGAATAAAGTAAAAGCAACAAGGTTTCCACAGCTAGTTTAAGACAGAGTGCGTTATGAGTTCTGCCCCCTGCCAAGAAACCAAAATTATATATTGATGTACACATCCTTGCTTTTGCAGGAGTAGGATTCTGATGAGCATAAAACATCAGTAGCAGTGAACTGTGTAGGCAGGATGACACTGTGTCATTTTTGAATTCTTGGTAAACAACTACATATGCTGACCTCTTGTATACATGAAAATAAATCCCCGTGTCTAAGGTATAGAGGAATCCTTCCTGTGGAAGCAGAACTGGTCTCATCACGTAATAACATCATTATTTTGAAAAAGTTAAATTACTTTTTGATTTACAAGATGAGAGGGCAAAAACGAATCTCACAAACCGTTACTTTTTCAGAAGCTATAGCTCAGAAATAGTCAAGTGGAATGTTTTTTTAATTTGTATTAGTTCCACATTGAATCCTGTACATCCAATTTTAGCCTAGCGCATTTTTACAGCTGAATGTACAGCTGGGACCTCTGGAAATAAGAGCTTTTATTATGGAAATGCTGGCATAGTTTTAGCTAGGGTCGGCACACGTAGCCTACTGTAATGTGCTTTAAAACTTGAGATGGAGACCAGAAGTCTGAGGCTTAACAGTAGCAAACCCTGTATGCCTGAAACACAAGCCTCCCCAAAAATGTCATGCAAGACTGCTGCTCCTGGCATAACTCTCATTGAGTTAAAAGGTGAAAATGAACCTCATTGTGCTTGTTTAAAAAGTAGACGGTAACAGGAAATGTATTGATTTGCAGATACAAATAAAAATTTTCAGAATGAGAAGATGTTGAAGAGCATAACAAGTCACACCTGGGTACATATGAAGCTATGTGATTGGTTCAAGAAAATTTAGGTGTGTTAAAATGGGTAAATGCTAATATTTTGAAACTGCTGATTTGGTTACTGACCAAAGATTCCTCAGCCAAAAAAAAAAAAAAAAGAGTACTGGAATGTCAAAGCACTTTAATTTATATGTCTGCATAATTTTATACTAACAGGTGAGACAGTCTGGTCATTATTTCATTATTTCTACCTAATTTTCTGAAATTATTTAGGAATATGATTTCTCAAAACATTCTCAGAGAAAAACAATCTGTAATTACTCAACATTGTTTCTGTCTCTGTAAACTAAAGGTGCTGATGACTTTTTATCTTTTCCTCATCAAACTTATCTTCAGAGAGCAAATCACTAGAAGGCAGCTGAAGTCAAAAACTCAAAAGTCATCAGTAGGCCTGACAACAGCCACAGCTCTGTCAACATTAGCTGTACTGCATGTAGAAGATTAATGCTGTACCACAGAGAACTTTTGGGTCCTCTGCACATGTTCATCCCATAGGGAGTACAGTATTAATTGGAACAGCAGTTGATAACCTTCATTTTCCTGGTACAATCTGTGATATAAAAAATCTACAGTTTTGTAGTTAAATTTCCCATTTTTTAAATCCCTGTCCTGGTTTCAGTCAGGAGGGAGTTCACTTCATTTGTAGCAGCGGATGGAATGCTGTGTTTGAGAGTTAAAATGAAAACAGTGCTGATAACACCCTGATGTTTTTAGTTGTGGTCAAGCAGTCAAGGACTTTCTCAGCTCTTCATATTTCTCTATTAATGAGAAAGTAGGGGACAAAGCCAGGACAGGTGACCCAAATTGGCCAAAGAGAGTATTCTATGCCAATTACGTCCTGCTCAGTATAAAGGGGGGCTGATGGGAGGAGGAGCGGGGCGGCTCCAGGATGCGCGGTTTTGGGGGATGATCAGGTTCCGGGACGGCTCTGGGTGGCACGGCCTGAGCTGTGGGTTGGGTGAGACACTGCATTGGGTATCAACAGTTTCATAGATTTTTTGCTCTAAAGTCCTGTCAGCTTTGTTATATTTTATCTTTCTGCTATTCTAGTAAACTCTCCTTATCCCAACCCACGGGCTTTTGGTTTCTTGGTTTTGGGTTGTTATTTGCCCCTTCCTTCTCCCTTCCCTTTCCTCACCCCCACCACACACTTCTCCCCCTCCTCTTTTCCTTTAAAGAGCAGGCAGCTGCATGGATCTCAGCTCTCAGCCGGGGTGAAACCACGACAATCCCTTCATCAGAACCACAGTTTCTGCTCTGAATTGATCAGTTTTGATTGGTTATCGTCAACAATGTAGAGATTTCTGCTTGCTCAAAATAGTTTACACCAACACATATAAGTATATATATGTTCTTCAGGCCTTGTTAACATGTCATGTAGAACTCACAAATATGCATAATGTATTTCAGACATCATTTATGTTCTAATCTTAATTTTAAAGAAGTATAGATTTGCTTAATATTTTAAAATATCATTTATTATACACTGAATTTTACCTATGTTTTCCCAGTTTCAAAGTGTAGCACCTGTAGTAGGTACACAGTGGACTTGGAGGAGATACTCTTTTGAAAGGCTGTAGCAGATGAGCCTTTCTATGGGAGCATTTACACTCCCTTTTTGATCACTGCTTCACAGAATCTTCTAGAAACTACAAAATGTATTTTAAAAATAAATCATTAGAAAATACTGATGTAAAACTGAAGGTCATAGTTGTGTACAAATTAGTGATAATGAAATCATCAAGTGTGCAGATTAGATGTTCAACAGTGGTAGTTGAACCCCAGTGAGCTCTAGAAGTAAAATAATGCACATTAAAGTGTTTGAATCAGCATGAACAAAAAATGGATGGTCACTCTGGTACCCCTTAGCATAGATTCTCACTAGGCAATAGGTCAGCAGTAAAACAATTCCCAAGAAACCTCAACTTTCTAAATCAGAATTTTTTCACTAAGTGTATAAGATTAGTACAAGTTATACAGGTTTGCAAATAATGGATATGGGAAATTTAACATGTTTATATTATATCTGAGGAGAGGTGGACAAGCATAAATGCCATGAAGAATATATTCTGAAGTGAGAAATATTTTTAAATAGTGGATTTTTATACACACAGCATGAAAATAAGTAAAATGTTATGAAACCAAATTTTATATATCTTTTTGTACAATGAGCCAGTAAAACCAATGGTATTTGTCAAATATGTGTGTATGTGTGCATGTGATTGGCTTAAATATATGTTCAGGTATTTGGGTGAGAAGCCTTGTTTGTGCTTGCCAAAAGCTACATAAATCCCAGCTCAGGTACAAGATGAAGATGGTGGAGCCAGTTTTTCCAGGCCAGAGAAGTTGGGTGCTTATTTTAGCCTGGAATGACTTCAAAAGTGACACTACATCAGTACTAAAAGAATGCTAAAGCAATATAGCTAGAGTCAGCATCTCGTCTTGGTTATTCCCAGTTGAAAAGTGCACTGATAACAAAGAAAGGGAAAGTTACTTACCAACAACCAATTTCTTTTGAGCTATCTTGTACGCATATCTTGCTTTGCAAGTGATCATTTACTAAGGCTCTTGAAGTCAAGGACTTTTTTCCCCCCCTTCTTTTGCACTATCTAGAGAGATTACATATTTTCCAGTCTCTGTACTCATTTCATTCTCAGACATAAAAGACATGCCTGCAGTTAGACCGTCCCTTAGCTATCAACTGCATATTTCTCCAACATAAAGAGACTTCCAGAGAAAACACAGGGAGATCTGGAAGTGAATGCATGAATCTCAGAAGAATCCCAAGCACTGTTAAATATCCCTTTCTTATTTGAGTGTTTGCTTCATGAACATTCATGCACTCTTGTGTGTTTGTAGGAAGATGTTTAGACTCTCCGGTAAAGACTGGCTTAACTTCTGGACATTCATTCATAGAATTAGTCTGGGGTTTAGAAACTACTCTCCTGACTGCTTATATTCATTCATTTCCTTTTGAAGGTAGTGAGCAAGATACTTCACTGGATATATGCAGGTCTATAGATTTTGAATGATTGCACTTCCCTGTTGAATCAATAATCCACAATTAATGTTTCATGTTCCTCAAGAATTCAGGAAATCAGATAGAAGTTTAAACCCAGTTCTTATTTATTTAGAATCTAATTTATCATATATGAACTCAGTTCCAATATTTTCTTTCATAGCCATTAAGAAAAACAAATACCCACATAGGTAAGAACTGAGACGGAATAAAATCTTTTAACCATTTTAATGTATCCAGTTTGGTATCTTTAAGTGTAAATATATTTACATATATATTTGTTGCACAAATGATAAGGACTTGTTCTTTTAGTTAATTGAGAAGTATTTATCACTCATTTTGACTTATATGAATTGTGTTCAGTAATTCCATAGAAATGTTTTCTACAATTTCAAGCTTCTGAGCAGTTTTTAAATAATTATAATTTGATTAAGCCACCGCCTTGGCATATTCCTTCCCTAACTGGAATCCTCTGCTCTCAATGACATAGGGCAGGGATACAAGAGAGAACATTTACTCATAGGTTAATAAAAAAACTCAAGATCTGACATTTTGTGAACTATCAACTTAAAAAATTGTTTTATGACATTGGGAATGCAGTAGTTACACTTGGCTTCAGACTAGTTCAAATATTAGACCTTAATATGACAGTGTCGCTAACTTTTTTTTAGGTTTCTCAAGATGTTCCTAAAATTCATACTTACACGTATGGTCTTCACACAATACACATAAAATTTTATTTTGTTTAAATTCAGACTACCTGTAGCCTGGTTCCAAAGACCCAATGCCTGTTTGCAGCTGGAGTGCATTACGTGATTCCATCTTCTACTTCAGTTTAATATAAAAAACCCCTGTTACAAAAATCCAGTTTAAACTTTCTAGGAAGTCTTCACAATGCCAAACAAAACACAGTAAATGGGAAACTTCCTTAAACTACATTGATACTTCTGTCTCAAAGACTGTTTGGGTACACACAATGTAACTCTGCAGAGTGAATTCACATGAATTTTAGTCTATTATGCATATATTAGTCTGATTCATGCATTTCTGTAGCTTCTAGGGTAAGAAGCTACTTAAAGCTTAGTTTTCTGGAAAAGGGTTTGTTTTTTCTCAGCTAGCCACATTTCTGTATATCTCTGTGTTTCACTACGCTGTGGTACAGTATAGGCTGAAGGTTAAGCCCTAAAAGTTACTGAAATGCATTGTGTCAGTGACAGAATACTCTCTTTACTAGAAACTAGGCACTTTATTTTGTTGCCTTTATTTCAGGCAGTGTGAAACTTGGGGTTTTGAGTTGCTGTTAAAAGCTACACAAATTCTTTTAATTAAACAATTATTTTGCTGATAGTATCCAATCTGATGTATGGCTGAAAGTTTAGCCGCTATTCAGGGTTGAAGCCATTTTGTGCTTAGTGTTAACCTAGTTTTCATAATTTTTTCACTGTGGTAGAGTTAGCTCAATGAGAGGAGAATATCTGTAACAAGTAGACAGTATTCCAGATTACAGAGCAAATCTGATTAGCTCAGAGTAATTACTGTGAAATATTTTTGGGGTTTTATCCATTTGGAACAGGTTTTCCTTTGATTTAGACTTCTTATTATTCATAAATAGAAAAAAGATGGGTTTACTTGAAACAGGCTTTGCTTAAGACTAAAATCTAAACTGGAAGATCTAATAATTTATTGGAAGTGCTCACTGCACTTCCTTTGTCAGTGATTAGCAGCATCGCTTTTTTTCCACCCTACCCCCATTATTTGAAAATTAATTTCACAAAATATTGTGTGCATTCCTTTCATTTACAATGACATAAAAATTGACTTATGTTTTCAGAATTTATCTTAAATTTTAAATGTTTCTGAGACTTCAGTACTTGATTCAGTTGGCCACTGACACCCTTCTCTTGCCATTTGAGATGCCCCAGAACATCTCACATCCTATACAGTGATTGATTCAGAACTTAGGAGTAGAAGCCAGGAAGAAGCATCCCCTAACAATTTTCTTTTTAAATATATGTTAAGCATTTAATGCAATATTAAACAAAAAGAAAACCTGCTAATTTCTCAGAATAACTTGGCTTTCACAAAAGGAAAGGAATAGCGGTGATAGATCGATTCAACAAGGAATGAGTGCTCTACTTCCACTAAAAATTAACAAGAACTAAGGAACATTTTTCTGTGCTTGCAGAGTTGAAATTTTTCAGTTTTGGGAAAAAATCTCTGGGTTTACTGTCATTTATGTGAAACTTAACAAACAAAAGTGTTCAAATCACTATTGAAATTTCTTGGGTTTAGCTAATTGAAATTCTAAGTTTAAATCAAATTTATATAAAAGTTAACCAAAAATATATAAATGACCCCAAGAAAGGCTAAAAAGAGCTTCACAACTTTGGAAACTTTCTTGAGTAAGTTTATCTTCCAGAACTACTTTAATAAATTTCTGTGCTCCTGACATATCATCTTTGGAAGAAATAAAAAATAAATAAAAAAGAAGAAATTCAAACAAGCTTTCCCATAATGCAAAGTCCTCTAGGAAACGATATTGATGAAATTTACAGGTTTATTACTTTTGTGTTTTCTTTACCTGAAAATACTGATAATGGAAATAAGATTTGCCTTGTGAAACTATGTGAGATTTTCCTGTAATTCTACTTTTTGAGACAGTGTTGTGTTATTCATACACAATTAGTAAAGAATAGTTGATGTTTCACTATTTCCTGCTGGTGTAAATTTTCATATGTCTGATGGTGTCATTAAGATGTCAGTTTTCATCTGTTGAGTGTTTGCACAGTATCCACCTATCATTTGGTAACATATGAGCAGACTTCAGGGATTTTACAGAGCTTTAGTGAGATTAAATAGAGTTCAGTTACAGGAGATTCCCTCATTTGGAACAGTAAAACAGGTCATAGTACAACTACACTGTCTAGATTTTAATGTGTTGAACATTTGTCTACCATTACTTAGCTTATCCCTTTGATTCTAGAAATATTGAAGTTGTATGTGCATAAACTTTGCATAAATGTAAGTTAAGCTGCCAGCAGTGATTGTCATAATGTAGCTGTAAATACCATCAGATGCATTCTCAGTCTATTTATATATTTATTTATTTATTTTAAATAAGCAACGTGCACTGTTTTCAAAGCAGAGCCCTTAACATTTAGGTGTAAAAAATTCAAATAACTGGGTGAGCTAAGTATATTTTGAAAATATGTTTGACAATAATGGCTTGTAACAGCTTGGTTTTCTCACTTCTTACTTATAAGGGAATTATAGAAGTTATTTGTTATCAAGGTGTTATTTTAACACTACTGTTATTGAAGCTGAATAGAAGTTCTATAAACTGCTTTCAATTGGCTAGTTTTGCAGCCGTAATAAATATAAGTTCGAAAAAGGTTCTTTTTAAAGAGAGGATCTTTACTAAATTGGTAAGTAGGAATTCTAAGTCTTAGCGTGCTGTTTGGGATGTTGATAAATTGTAACTTAAAATCACAGTAACAAAGCCTCAGGTACATTTGGAGAGCTTTATGTACCAAAACAAACAATCAGAAAAGACCTAAAGTCAAACTCATCAATCAGAGCGGTGATGGTCTAGCGGAGGTGGTTTACGCTAAAGTCATGGTCAGATAGGGGATGTCGAATCGCCTCAAAGCAAAGTCCTTACAAAGAGAAGTCAAGTCACGTTTGAGCAGTTCTGGAACCCATTCTGATAAACATCTGAGGGCCCAGTGAAGGGGAACACAGGCACAGAGATACAATGCATATTCTATATACAGATACGTATACATATACATGTACAGACTGATTTGCACTGGAAGGTCCACGGGTATATTGCAGAATTTGGACCAGCAGTGGCATAAAATCCTGAGATAAACTCTGACAGCATTTTAAGTCCTTGCAAACGTTCTCTTCACTAACAAACACAAACCGAGCACCAGAAACAAAAACTTCAGATGCAGTTCTGAATTTGACCTTTCCTGTCCATGTAACAGTTTTTGAAAACTATCTTTGTATCATTCTTATCAAGGAGCTGATAAGAATTTTATCTTCAAGTCCAGTTAAAAGCAATTTTGCTCTCCATTTAAGTCATTTGGATGAACAAAGGCTGCAGCTTTGGACTCCAAAAACGTGAACTTTTGGACTGCTAAGCTCAGTGGGAAAGATATAATATTCCTTTGAACACAATATTAACTGTTTTCCTTTTTCCTCAATAATTTAATGAAGTTCTTGTATCTGGCATAATGTAGCCAGTATTTTAAGCAGTCTTTGTGCACAAAGGGCAGTGGCACTATCGCAGCACAGAGCAGGAATGCTTTGCAGGATGTTTCCAGATAGTGGAAAACGGTTCCAATGCTCCTAAGGAGAATGCTATGTTAAAGAGTGAATCAAAAAGATGTAAACATGCTTCTCTTCTTCACATGATTCTCACTAGCATTTCCATGCAGGAGCAAACATCCCTGTGGTGAATATTTACTTATCTTTCTTTTCCATATGAAATATTTGTCTGCCCTTGGCCTTGCCTTCATCTTGGGGCAGGATTTTGTTCAGCAAAACAAAAAAGATAAGATAATATTCATCTCTTCTTGGCAACAGCAGCAAAGCTAGCCAAAAAATGCATTCATCTTTGTCCACATGGCAGTAGCAAGAACAAAGCATATTTATGTTTTTTTCCTATGTATGATAATAAGCCCCAGATAAAAAATGTATTTCTTTGTCCCTGAATCTAGCAATGGCAAGGACAAAAATTACACAAACCCCAGTGTTGCTTGCAGTAGGCAGCAATGAAGGAAATGTTTTCACTAAAATGAAAAAAAAATAATGAGCAAGACCTTATTTGATGTTTTGGTTAGAAGACCAGATAGTATTTAGGGGTTTATTAACCATATAATTCCACTAATATCCAATATTCAACTCAGGCCTCAATATTATATAAATGACTTTGAACTTCATGCCTCAAATTTATAAGATAAAATATACAAACAACCATGAGACCTCCAAAAAGTTAACTCAAATTATACTGGAGTCAAGATTTCTTTACTGTTTCATAATCTGTCTTTGCCATGTTGCTTCTGACTGTGGCCACCTGACTTGACCTGCTGTCACTCAGATAGTCTTCAGACTGTCTGGGTGTGTTTTTTATCATTTTAATCACAGGGCATTATCGAAAATATTTGAGTGCAGATGAAAATGAAATGTTTTGTGGATTGTATCAGCTGACCATATTGTAATTGTAAGAGGTTCTAGGAAATTTTAGTTTTTCCTAAAATATCATAGTTTTTCTGATAGTAATGTTTATTTTAATTGTACTTGTAATTCTTTCTTCATCAGTTGAAAGACTTCAAGATAAAATCACCATGCACCCACAGTTACAGATTTTTTTGTTTTTGCAGGATTGTAAAGAAAAGATATATGGGGGTTTTTTGGTAAAGGTCCTAAAACGTATTTTCTACAAGCCAAGAACACTGACTAGTACTTAGTGTTTTTTTAAGATATTAGAGATCTTAGTCCCTCCATACAGTTGTCATGCCTCAAAAGTCATGCATCTCCTCTAATTCCCCAGCACCTGTCTCTCCTGACTAATCATCACCCTTGAATGGACAATTACTGTATTTTAAAAAACAAAACCCTTCTTTATACAATTACTGGGTGCTCCTTAGTCATACCTGTGCAACTTGTTTTTCAGGGGGGGTATTTCTAAAGCTTCCCTCTGCCTGTAAAAATCTGAAAATATAGTAGGAGGATCTCTAACAGGAGGACTGTGACTGTTTCTGTGCTCAAAATCTATTTCGTGGAAGCAATTTATTTTTTTTTCCATTTAAACTAATTGAGGCCTTTGTGAGAATTTCACGACACAATCTCATGAAAAAACTGACTAAGGGAGGGAAAACAAAACCTGTGATAAATGGTAAATTTCTGTATATGTTAAAGGTCATAATATGGTTCTGGGGGATGGTTCTCATCTTGATAAACAATTCAGAAACATGAAGAACTTGTGTAAGAGTAGAGTAACTTCAGAAAGAGAGAACTGAAAGAGAACCATAATAAGATTCAACATCAGCAATTTCAAAGCCTAATGAAAATATTTTCCTATTTGTCAGATAAAGTGATCTTATCCTTTTACTCAAAGCACCTTGTTGTACCAAGGTACCATGATCTAATTCTACTGGAATCTAGAATGCCTAGTCACAAACACCAAGCCTCTACTCAGCCAGATGTATGCAAGATCCCTTTTGGAAGCCACATGCATATAGTAATGCCCTGTACTCAAGATGTCTTACTAAGAACTGCAATGGCTGTTAGTTTCCAGGATAAAAGCTGACTTGTGTTGCTAAACTCAGGATGCTTTTACCAGAGATCAAAACCATTGAAAGGGGAAATGTCAATCATCTGGATGACCCAAATTTTATTCATGGCATCTGCAAGTCTCTTTCAAACCACATAACATCACTTCCCATTGACAAATATTAACAGCTGAATAAGAACTGAAATGGGAAAACATGGGAAAATTATGATCTTGGGAAGTCAGAAACATTTGGCAATTAACTAATTTAGGACTTTTGAGAACATAGGTCCTCCCACCACCAAATGATCATGATGAAATTTTTTGTCTGTCAGACAGGAAAAATGTCTACTGTACCAATATCTTCCTCAATCCATTATTGACATTTTGGTACTGTTGGGTTTGGGGTTTTTTTACCACTATTTATTGTTTAAAATTATGGACTTTGGGGTATTTTATTTCATTTTTTTTTTTGCCATTTTGATCCTTGAATAACAGAACTGAAAACAGAAATGCTGACTCAATGTCTTTAACAGTGACTGAAAAAAGAGATGTGTAAAAATATTAAAGTTGCATAATCTTCTAAATTAATGTCACATTGAACTAACAAACCAAATAAAATAAGGAGGGTAACACTTTGAGTCTTAGTAGACTAAGCTACAGATTTCTTTTATTATCCCTACTGCATTATAATTCCAAAAGACAGCATTTTTTTGTTTCTTATATGAAAACCAAAAGAAATCAGTAATATTCTCAGAAAAGATTTTTTCTTTTTTTTTTTTTTTCTTTTTAGAGTGTTTCCATTAGGTCAATTAGAAATTCTAACTTGCTGAAACACATCCAAGAGTAATAGCAAAAATACCTAAATAAATAAAAGGTGCACATATGCAATTCAATAGCAATGATGTATGGATACAGACCTGTCATCACTCCCTCACTACATAATTTTACCTATTCCACACCTCTGGCATGTGGTAGCAGTGAAAGATAGCTTGGTTTAATATTACAGCTGGATGTATCTGTCCTTTGGACCCTTTTCTGGAATTTTGTTCATTATTCTTTAATCAGTACTCTTGCTAGCCTCTAATATTTTCAATTCATCGCGGCAGTGCATTTCAATTCCATTTTGTGCAGAAAGAGCCTCTATGGACACTCAAGCACATCTTACTGAGAGTCAGAGCCATCACCCAAAGACAATATGACCAACTACAGTTAATAACAATAAAAGCATTTGTTTTCTTTCAGGTTATAAAGAAACCTTTTTTCTTTTCCTGGGTTTCTTGGATGAAAAGATCAGTAGCAGGGGAATGATACTCGAGCTCTGTTCCTATGGCATATCATCACTTCTGAGGTATGCAGAAGTTACTTGAATCACATCATGTTACCCAGACACAGTTTCTTCTTGTGTGGTTGGTTGGTTGGGGGATTTTTTGTTTGGTTTTTTTTAGGAATGGGCAAAACATATATGTAAAGCATTCTGTAGCTTCTGTCAGCTTCATGATTCCCTATTATTGTCAGGGCTTAATATCCTCAGTGCTCCCTAATGCTACCATGAACTGATCACTACAGCTGAATCATACTAGTACTCCAGAAGTAGATACATGGACACTGAATCAGGCTTTTTGGGATGTCTGTCACTGTCCTCTCACTGGCTACAGTCAGAATTTATATTATTAATGATTATTAGTATCATTATCTTTCATCTCCAGTAAGTCTCATTGATTAGAATACAAAAATCTGTGTGTGTTGGTGAACTTATATAAGTATCATTCCAGTCAGGATAGGTATTGCTTGCCGGTGATGGAGGTTTAGAGCTGCTCACATGATTCATACCTACAAATCCTTTGGCAAAATCAGTTTTCTTGTTTTATTTTAAAGCATTGTAATTTTTTACTCACTCGCATACATGCAGTTTTGCACAAGAGGCAGTGACTATAGACATGAAATGATAGACATTATAATAAAATTAAAATAAAAAGGAGACTCACGTGATATAAACCATATTTTTGCACATTCATGTGTCTTCTTGTGTCATTTTGCTCATAATGGGAACATTTAAGTTTAGAATAAATGAGCATGAAACTGCAGTTTATTGTGGTGATTTTTTTCTTTCAAAGTACAAGAGCTTTTGTGCTATTTCATCATTGTGAAACCAATTTAAGGACAGAAACTATCCCTAAATTAAGCAGAGGAGGCAATAGAAAGGTTAGATTGTGCTACTGGGACCTTTAAACACATTAGTTTTTAATTAAGGCTATATAGCATGGTTAAAGACTTTTAGCAAGTATATAATGGAAGCTCAGAGGCGAGTACACATTTTGTGAGCCTGAACAATATCTGTGGTTTCAGTATCAAATTTTAGGAAGCAACAAAAATGTGTCAATGAATGTGTCATAGGTATATTTATTGACCTCCTCCATTTATTGACTTACTCCTCATGAAGTTTGCTAACGCAATCTCTAGGCTTATAAAAGCAGTATTAGGCCTATGAAATGTGAGTGTTCTGTCTAGAAAAAAGATAAGATATGGTAACAGTTTGGAATTGTGATCTACTCTTAAGGCAACTAGCATAAGAAGGAGGATAGAAGACAAGAAGAATAGCAAAGAGAAAATTAATATTTCACACAAAATGAATATTTTTTTCTCCCAGCTGATAGGTTACCACTTGACTGAGTGTTGTGGGTTTGTCTAGTAAGCAATACTCATGAGTTGTTGTGGATAATCAGCTAGGGCTCTTGATAGAATATTCTTTCTTCATCCCATAGATAAGAAAATTAAAAAACGGTCACCATAAATTAGCGTAATAGTGGAAGTGGTATCTGTTTTCATGTTCAGACAAGTTCATCAGCATTGCAGCTGTTCTGGCACAACGTGCCGTAAAAGTAATGCCAAAGTCAGCAAGCAGCATAGCCTGTGCCTGTCAAACCCTAAATCACAGTCCTCCCAGAAATACCCGTGGTCTTATCCCATGAGGTCATTCTGTATCATTGCCTGTATACGACCCAGTAGTGGTTTGCTACATGTTGCATTGCCGGTTGAGCTGCTTAACATCTTCTTTGAAAGGATTGCTTTGTTTCCCACAAGAAGCATTTTATCATGATTTGCAATATTTAGAGGAATGAAAATACCTCTCAAATAATTGGCAACATAAACAGGACATAAGAGATCAGCATGATTACATTGATGAATGTTGAAAACTTAATTATCTTCTCTACATTTTCACATAGAAACTAATTTTTAGATTGGGTTACTCCCAGCTGACTCACAGTTCCTCATACCTCGTTACCATTGCCAAGCATTCACTGATGTCCACATATAGAACAACCCTGTGGAATTCAGAAGTAATATTCCTAATGTGAGTTGCAAGCAAAAGAGATTAAATTCTTTGCCTTCAGCTCAAAAAATTAACCCTAAGTAAGGCTAGACAAATAGTGTGTTTGCTGATGTTACTAGAAATCATTCTTAGGTGGAATAGAAAGAGAACTTTTGCTATTTTTTAAACTAATATAATTGCGAAATTGCTGAATTTTGAGTTTTTTCTGTATTAAGGGAAATGTCATAATAGTAAGTTCAAAGATACTTCTGGAATATTTCGCTTGAAATTGCTTCTTTTTTGTGTTGTGAGTTTTGGGGAAAAGAAGCAGTTCATGAAATAAAAATTGGAACATTTTCCTGTTATCAAACTTCCAATTTTTTAAAATGAAAACTCTTTTCATATGGCACACTATTTTTAGCCTAATTTTATTCCCTTGCACCCAGCACATCATTTTGATGTCTATAGAAATATCTCTTTCTAGATATCTATGATTTCATTCCCTGCATCTTTCTGCAATTTACCTGCAGTTAACAAAATCAGAGGAATGCCACCAAAATAAACAATAACATCCTGTGCAGTAGAAGTACGGCAGAGGCATTCAGAGCACCTGAACTGATCTGTCTTCCCATGGTTGTCTGCAGTGCTGTGCAGAGGTACTGGCTTGTATTGGGAACACTATTGCTGGGTGAGTTACACTCTCTAAAACTGGGCTAATAAACATGCTTTTGGGGAAGGTTAATTTACGTAGACACAGGACAACACAGACATAGATATTCTGTGTCACCCCTACAGCCAGCTTGATCCTAGCTAATCGCAAGGACTCTGTACAAGGTACATCATGATACCCAAAAGTGGTGAGGGGCATGTCTTTTGTACTTCCACATCCTTATGTTATTCCTTAGTCATCCTCATTTTCCTGTAAAATATTCTAACCCTTCAGTACTAATGATATCTTCCAACTTTGTGTCAATGGTAAAATTAGTTAACATACTTTTCCTACTTTTACCAACTTTGCTAATGAATCTGTTCAATAGCAACCATCCTACACCAGATCATGAAGGAAATGGTCTGTTAATTTCTCTTTACACTTTACTCAGCTTTCAATACAACCAGCTGACTTCTATGTCCTCTCTTCAAAGTTTCCTCTGAACCTCATTATCTCCAGTCTAATTTCCAAACTTCCCAGTATGCAATGTTTGAGATTCAGATAAAATACAGTTTTAGACAAATAAGCAGCAAGAAATTAATGTTTTTCCAGGAAATGCTGGTCTGTTATGAGTTATCCCTGGTAAATACAATTTCAGACCTTGTCGTGCATATCCCCAAAATAAACTCAGCACTTTTTACATGATGCCACTATTGTTTGAATAGTAGTATTTAAAACAATTACAAGTGGAACGATGATTTTCAAGTTTATAAAGTCTCACATAGAAAACATCTAGTTCTTTTGTCAAAAGCCTCAGGTCCGTTCCTTCTCCTATCCCCATTTCAGCCAAAAGAAATAATTTGGTGAACTGAAGGAACATTAACAAGGACTTCTCATACTGACTTTTGGGCAGCTATGCTTAAAAGCCAATAGTGTCTTTTAATTTGACTTTATCTCTCTTCCCTTCATCCATTCCTGGTCATTGACTTCCAATATCCTCTAATTCTCATTTTACTTTTATCGAATTTTTTTCTGCACCTTCTTTTTTCTGCATGGTTTTTACCATCATTATTCTAGTCTTGGAGTAGCAAATAGTCTGAAGTGATGACTGGCAGAGAAGAATCATGACAATATCTAAAGGTACAGCAAGAATCATTTAGTTGAGTATATGTCAAGCATGCAGCTTGGTTGACCAACTGCCTCCTGAAGTATGGGGCTGCATTGTCTATGATTTTGATTTGGTCAGGTTTACTGGGGGTTGCTTCTCTGCCCTATTTCCAGATATTCAAACTTCAAGTACTTTACTTCTCAACACTTAGTACTGCAATTGCAATACATAGATCACAAATGGCATTTTAGAAATAGGCATTGTATTGTCTTAGATTACTGACCAGTGTAGACTCGATCAAAACTGACAGAGCAACAAAAATACAGTAGATATTAATTTTTCTCTGATTCACTATAATTAGGTGTGTCCCTGTTCTGGTTTTGGCCAGGCCAGAGTTAACCTCCCCAAGCAGCCAGCACAAGTAAGCGGAGTTACCCTGGGCACTTTCCACACCACCTGACACCACTTCCCCATAGAAGCAGTTGGTTGGGAAAGGGTGTGGTCTTGGTGCCCCCAGGACAGTCTGAGTGTAGCTGGGGTGTCAGGTCAATCTGTCAGCCCTTGCCATGAGGCAGCATTCTGTAATTGTCAATAAGGTGCTCCGTGTTAGCACTGGGCGTGAGTGTAATTGGCTGTTATTGTTCTACATTCACAGTGATTTTGGCAGTAAACTGTCCTTATCCCCACCCAGGGAGGCTCCGTCTCCTTCTTCTGTGGGCGTGAGCAAGCGGCTTGTGGTGTTCAGCCACTGGCCGGGGCTGAACCACAACAATCCCTTAGGGTGTTGTTAGATCTAATATATTACTGTGCTACCTTAATTTAAAGCACCTTTCTTACATTTACTCAAGTTATAGTTAAACAATTTAGATACAGATCCAGTTCTTCAGTTCATGACAAAACAATTACAGGTTGGGTGGACCTGTGCAAATTGTTTTGCACACTATGTAATAAACAGTTTTTCTCACCCTTCTCCTGAGGTAGTGCAGATCTATAATTTACCAGGCTTAAAAGTCACATTTTAATTTCAGCATAGGGAGCATCATTTCCATGTTCCTGATTCTGGCCACACAATATAGATACTTATCTATGTCTATATCAAGTAGAGCAATTTTTTTCTCTGATCTGCTTTAAAAGATAACTCCATCAAATTATATCAGTGTAAGTGAAAGTTTCTAAAGATGTTCCTGTTTTGGATACAGCTTAAATTTGAGTATCTTATTTACAGTCAGCATTTCTTCACCCTCTGGTCATTTATTAGCTATTGGATTTTTTTTCTTAAATAAAGAAATATCTTTGAATGATTTTTTTTTTTTTTTTTACTTCTGTCCAAAATACCCTTATTCATCCTAAAGGTTCCAATTTTCAAGGCTTCCTAACATTAACAATGAGGAATGGTAAACACATTCTGTGAATATTGAATTGTTTTCCCAGGCTCCTGTAAGAGAGACTTGTCATATAAAACCTTGCAACATACAACTCCAAAATCCGAAGGTCATTTAATACTGCTGGATGACATGAATGGAAAGACAAATGTGTCAAGTCTGAAGGATATATGTTTCTCTGGATAGAAGGGAATACAATCTGTTGAAGAAAGGTTAGGGACAGTATCACCTTTATTAGATAATTAAGAAGAATTCATTTACCAATGTGTATCTAAAAATCTCTTTAGAAAAATCAGGTTGAAATATTGAGGATAACAGCTAAAACTGCTTGCACCAGAATCCTGTTCCAAGTAATTATCTTCCCCTGAGTTATTAAGACAGGATGACAATTTAGAACCACATGTAAAAAAGAAGATGCATTTCTCTAGACCAGACAGTGAAGAGGCTAACTTGTCTCCTATTGAACTAGGGAGTTTCATTCAGTCCTACCTCATGTATCCCCGCTGAATACATATTAATCTACTGATTTATCACCTCTATAATAATCTTCACATCATCCAGTGAATTAATCAGGGGTTGAATTAAATATTTTAATAGCATATGTCTAGTAAAGGTAGAATGATTTCCCCTTCTAATTATAGTATTTAATTTTATTCTTACTATTCTTCAGCAGCTGTACTGTGGACATATTGAGGTTTTTAAATTTAATTTTCTTTCTTATCTGTAACCTCTTCACCTTATAGTGATCTTTTGTCTCTCATGAAAACAGATGACAAGACTACTTTTCATTTCATATTTTTTACATAATTACATTTTTAGCCTCGAGGGAAAAACTGTATACATCATCCAATCCCCTGGCTCTGCAACTGAGTAGTTTTAACAGCCCTGCACACTGCTTGCAGCTATTGCAATTTAATTTGAATATCAGAAAATCCTCATATTATAAGTTCTAACAAGGTAGACTCCTGTTCAAATTGAAACTCATCCTATGGTGCTTAGTGTCTTGTAAATTGATCCTGTAAATTCTTTGCTGTTTCTTTCTCTTCCAGTCTAAAGTCCCCACTAACAATTCATGCTATGTTGGATCTGACAATTTCTATTTATCTATAGAAAATTCACTGTCCATGTATCACTTGTATCTGCAGAAGCATTACAGTGCAATCTAGGAATGTTCCTGAGCAGTACAGCACTGATTTTAAAAGTGTAAAAGACTTCCTGAAACTAAGCTCAAATTTTGTAAAGGAAAATTCTTCTAAAGCACAAATAGTAAGTTAAGGATGCTTGGTTTGGACTTAAATACTTATTATCTTAAGTCATCCATATATTAAGAGTTTCAGGTCAACCAGTACAAATGCCAATATCATCCATTCCTGGTTAAGGAACCAGAGTCATGGCCCAGAGCTCCCTCAAAACCTTTGATTTGCAATAAGCTTCTTGGAATCTTGTCTGAACACCAGAGTTTAAAAAAAAAAAAAAAAAAGAAAGAGGAAATAAACTCTAGATCTTTAGTCAGAATGTAGTTGAAAATATAATCTTACCAGATTCCATGCAGGTCATAAATTTAGATGCAAAGAATAACTGCTGTAAAATGAGAGCAATACACTTATTGACAGAGACATAACTGGAGACATGTCAAAACATGTTTATAAAGCAAGAAAAAGACAGTAATAATATAGCTCTAGTGAAATGCACATGAAGTAAGCTTGTGGGCTGGGTGAGCACTGGATAATTTCAAATAAATCAGTTGTTCTCAGATTTTCTCTTAGGAATCATAGCTTTTGTTCTGAAATTCTACTCCTACCATACACTACATCATTTTTGTCTACATAGTGCCTAGCTGAAAATATCTGCTTAGAACTTAAGGGAGTCAATTCAGTGCTGGCATATTTTGCAGTTAAGCTTTTCTTTACATTCACTAAGGTCACAAGATCAGCTGTTTCTGTACACAATGACATGGCTCACTCCTTCAGTGCTACACTCTTAGGAATGAGAGACTCCCGTTTTCAATGAATATCCCACGATACAGAAGTATCTCCTAACAAGACAAAAAACTGCTTTCCCCTCTGGTCTCTTAGGACACCCAATCATACCTAGAGAACTAAGGATTTTTTGAACACTTAAAGAAGTTTAATCAAACTATAAACAAATATTTATATCACTTATACAGACAGAAGGTAATTAACTCTGAATATTTTAATTGAAACAACAGTATCAGCAGCCCATGTCTTCCCTTTAGAATTCTACCTTTATATCTTCATTCTGAAATGAAAAGCAGATGTTGGTACTGATTTCTATGTACATTAGATAAATTAATGGTTCCTATAAACTACTGCTTCCTATGAATGCAAGGAAAATAAACCTACACCAGACCTCAAAACAGTTAAGAAATCTGCCACAATCTATGTGCTCACTTACACCATCAGCTTCTCCTTACCTTATAAAGGGGCTCTAACTCTGTTTCTGGTATTATGACTGTATCTGAAAGTCTTTCACTGAAACTTTTCTCTGATTGACTTGATCTACTTGGAAACCTTTGATTAATTAATTATCACCTTGGATCTAAACAGCATTGAACTTTACTGTTCGTCTAGTTCCTGAAAATATATAATTAATTGCTATAGTTTTCTGGGTATTAGAATAGACTTTTTTTTTTTATTTATTTAAAATCGAACACACAAATAAAAAGTAAGCTCATAAAGTCTAAATCCTAAAGTTTAAATCCTAAAGTTTTAGTCTGGATGCTTGATTTGAGAACGGCTGTACATTAAAATAATGTCTGAACTTTCTAGGCTATACTAGCTAAGATTTTTTCTACTTCTTTTGTCTTAAATTTTGCTGTAAGATAAAGTAACTCAAATAGGTTGCTTGTGCACTGTGCCCTTCGTAGAGTGAGTTGAGCTGAGGCCTGTTAGAATTCTGAGACCTCAGTGGAAATGAAAGGTTGCGCTATGCTACATAGGGCAGATTTTCTCAGTAAAGTTTTCTGAAGATATTAGAAAGAAACTCAATTAAACTGAGACAGTACAGTGAAACAGCATGAGAGAAATACATGAATTACTATTCACTTTTCTAGGATGCTTCCAACTGTTTTTCTGCTTGTAGAAATCTGGAAGATATGTTAGAGTAGATAAAGTAGCATATTTTTGCATTCATAAAAAAGAAGAAACATAAATACAGGAGAACTTATTCACTCCATAATTTATTAACAAGATGATCAGTATTTCTTTGACTTTGTCCCGGCTCCACGTTATTTCCACTTTGTACAAAATACCTTCCCAGGGTCTGTTTCATGTTTGGTTGGTATTTCTAGCAATTTAAAATACATCTACAAAAAATGATTACAGTAAAGATAATTAAGGTTTGTTGAGGTACTTCTTAACTAACAAATGCATCATAAATGTGACATGGAGTAGAATCCTACTTACTATTTTAAAACAATGTTTATTTTAGTCCAGTGTGGAGAAGTTCACATTCTAACTGTGTATTATTCCCTTGGCAGCCCAGGGAAATCTCACTGTATATG
This sequence comes from Gallinula chloropus, assembly GCF_964237585.1. Lineage (NCBI taxonomy): Eukaryota > Metazoa > Chordata > Aves > Gruiformes > Rallidae > Gallinula > Gallinula chloropus. The sequence continues at coordinate 192,154 of NW_028168056.1, read as the reverse complement.
TTTCCATCAAATATAGAAAGCAGGCCTACATTTTCCAGTCTCTCATCTGTCCTGGGGACTTCTGCCACACAATAAAAACATAAGATGGTAAATGTCCTTCCATTTTCTTTCACTCTTCCATAATACATTGCTATGGATGTGAAAACTAAGCACACTTTATGCTTCTTGTGCTGCCCAATGTTTTGACTCAATATTTTGTAGATACTGGACAGAAAGAGTCCTGAACAAAAGACTAAAGGCCCAATATATACATATCCATCAGCAATCTATATAAAGGGGGAGTAAGAATGATTTATTGTAAATTCAGTATGCCACTGAGTACCATTCCAAAGAAAAATGAAGAGTTTTATAGTAATTAAATGTGAAAGAGAATCTCACAGCAGCAACATGAAACATGGAAATACAATGTTATTGTGGCTAGGAGACACAAACTTCTGCAGAAATGATTTTATATAATTGTGGGTTTTTTTATGATTTTCAAAGTAAGTAAAGGTAAGTTAGGAAAGTTTACATTTTACTTCTGAAAAGCATAATCTAATCATATATCTATGACACAGTAATGACAGCTGCAAGCCACTACATCTGTGGTTCCTCTTACAGAGGAAAATTTCTGCATGAAAATAACTCTGCAGTTAAATGGAAGTGGCTAGAAAGCATTGCTTTTTCTTTGACAGAAGCCAGTATACTGCCTTGTATTGAGCTGGAGAACAGAATTACTAGTAAGAAAGAAGCTCCAGGGTGTTAGTTTCTTTATTTTGCAGGGAATTAGAAAAATAAGAACAAACAGTGAAAGAAAGCATGGAGAATTACTAAATGTGCCAGTGCACAAATGGGAAAAGATGTGACTCAGGAGGAAATTTTCCCATGCTGGTCTGCAGATAAGGAGGTAGCTTTCAACAGAAACACACATAAACTTAGAGAACAGGGATTCATTTTTGCACCTAGCCAGCTGCTTTCAGTGAAATCAATGAGGTCTGAGTCACGGTGGTCGAAACTTTAGTAAGTTCACAAAAGTTACAATTTTCTCTCTGCAGAGTGCCAAAATAATGGCTAAATGTTATGTGGGTCTGAGTTTAGTCTGATTTGAGTCTCCCTTGAAATCAACTGCCACTTGAGCTTTTTTAGTTCTTCCCAGTAGATTAATTTCATCCTTTGTCTATAAGTGTAAATGAAACAAATCTGGTTTTTGTAGCTACCTTAGGATTTTACAGTGACAATACTTTCTTAAATGTTGGTCTTGTTTGTGCATTTTTATGAAATGATATTAAAGCACCACTACCAGAAAATAACTTGTTTTCACATATTCAAAGACGACTGAGACCGTTAGCTGATCTAACTGAACCTTATGCAAAATAATAGTGAATATGGCTCTTACTGCCTTTTAGCAACAAAGATATTATAATCTATTTGGTTTTCAAAAAGGCAGTTTTTGTGCACAGTTATTGTTTTTCAGTCTGCAGGTTGCACTACATAACGAATTGCTATTTGAAGTCCTTTCACCCACATAAATATTCTTGCCTTGTATTTACCTGCAGCCTGCGAGTGACAGGTATTGATATTGTAGCACCTTTAATATTTATTTTTCATTTCAGTTCAAAATACATTGTTGGAGCCTTTTAATAATCATGATGGTAAGCAACTAAATAGAATTCCATTCAGGAGTAGTGCAAGTTGCTGGACAACAGGTTGGCATGAGCCAGCAGTGTGTCCTGGTGTCTAAGAGGGCCAGTGGGATCCTGGGATGCATCAGGAAGAGTGTGGCCAGCAGGTCTAAGGAGGTGATCCTCCCCTTCTACTCTGCCCTGGTCAGGCCCCACCTGGAGTATTGTGTCCAGTTCTGGGCTCCCTGGTATAAAAAAGACAGGGATCTCCTGGAGAGAGTCCAGCGGAGGGACACAAAGATGATTAAGGGTCTGGAGCGTCTCCCCTGTGAGGAAAGGCTGAGTGAGCTGGGGCTGTTCAGCCTTGAGAAAAGACTGAGAGGGGATCTGATCAATGTTAGTAAATATCTGAAGTATGGGACACAGGGGGAAATGGACAGCCCCTTTTCAGTTGTCTGTGGAGACAGAACCAAGGGCAATGGCCTCAAGTAGGAACATGGGAAGTTCTGCACCAATATGCAGAAGAACTTCTTCCCATTGAGGGTGACAGAGCCCTGGGACAGGCTGCCCAGAGGGGTTGTGGAATCTCCATGTCTGGGGATATTCAAGACCCATCTGGATGCCTCCCTGTGCAACCTGTCCTAAAGAACCTGCTTTGGTATGGGGGGTTGGACTCGATGATCTCTCGAGATCCCTTCCAACCCCTGTGATTCTGTGATTCTGTGAAGTTTATGTAGTTTTAGGGACAATCTGTGTATTATTTCCTGTATTGTAGGAAAGAAGTACACAAGATTTGTCCAGGCTTTCACAGGAAAATCCTGAAACGATATACAAAATTAGTTTATTCATCAAGATAATATGGAAGGACTCACTGAAAGAAGAGTTAAAATATTTTTGTTTCTAAATATGTTAAAGTTCAATTCTGTCCGTGACCAATCCTATATTGCCTAACAATATTGAAGCAATATTAAACTGCTGGAGATTGCTATAGAAGTCATATAGTACCTGCTTTCCAGAGATTATATGTTAGTATGTCTTCCAAAATAAGGTTTCAGTTCTTTTACCACTCTATCCACCTTTGAATGGAATAATATGTTAGATACTTACAAGGGAACGTGGGGTCAACAAATGACAGTTTTACAAAAATATCATAGAAATACAGTATGGGATTTAAAAAAACAAAAGCCAAATCTAATTCCATGTTCTGACTACACTAGTCACACCACTTTCAACAGTAACACTACTTCAAATAGGAGATTCTGTCTGCTGGGGACAAGAATGGCCAATGTGATGATGCAAGGAGTCAGAATAAGCCTAATATTTCTTTCAGAAATAATTATTAGCTTTTGATTTCTGATTTGTTCAGAGACTTGATGTTGCAGTTCAGGAAAGCATTCACCAGAGTTTTGGAAAAGACAAGCATGGTGTAACACAAAAATCTTTTCATCTTTGGCCTGATTCAGTATCTCAATCCCTGTGAAGGTAGCCAGTTTCATATTCATGGGCATGAGAAAGAAGTAATTTGCAGCAAGGCTTGAGTCAGATGGAAAAATCACTTTGTGAAATTAGACCTACTGAATATTGTAGGATTCCTATAGATGAGTCAAGTAGTTAACTCATACATAAATGCTTACCACTGTGTTATCTCGGTTAACCTAATGGTTTTTCTCCTTTTTGTTTTGAATTGTGGATTCATAATAATTTACACACATCTTTTCAGATCTGTATTACAGCATCTTACATTAGCTCTCTCCTTCTGAAATTCCCCATTCTGGGCTTTATCTATATAGTGTAAATGTAAAGTTAAAATGTTATACTTAAAGGAAAAAGTCTGAAACCATTTTCATGTTAGTCCTATATAACTATGTCATCATGTAGCTTAAAATATCCTCTCTGAAATTAACTGACGTGTTGCAGCAAATTGTTCTCTGGGTGGGCAGAAAGAAATTCTATTAAAGCTAATGAAAATTGCACATCTGTGGCACAAGACCATCTCTCCAGAAGATAGAAGCAGTATGTGGAATAACTTTCTTTCAAATTTAAGCCTGATCACTGAGCTCTTTCTATGAGAGAGGCAAGCTCATCAGACTTTGGAGAACTCTGGGAAAGTTTGATACTCTGAAAAATTTCGAAGCAGAAACCTTGTCAAAATAGTGAGCAAATCAAATTAAGTAAAGAATTAGTTTGTTTTTTTTTTTTAACATGGCTTGAGTCTGACACATAATTTTAATTATTTCTTTTTAATTTCAAATATTCTGAACAAGTTGCACCCAGTCCTCACAAAGCAGAATGACTTTGTTAAGCCTAAATCTCAGGTTTCACCATGTTAAAAAGTACTTTAGATACATTACATACACATAAAATCATTGTTTGTAATTTACAAGGGACAGAGAATCCATTAGTAATATTAGGATCTGTGCTTTCATGAAGGAGGTGTAGTGTTGGTACATTAGAAGATGGATTTACTAGTGGAGCAGAGCCAAACATCTGTGTTTCACTGCATACATTATTTTTGGTCCTAGAAAACCAGGAACCAACAGAACTGAGCAGAGAACATCAAACTCTACCAGTCAAATATTGCTAGGTTTTTCTTTACAGAGCTTTTTTTAACATGTCAAGGAATAAAAAGTCAATGATGCCTTTAGTATAACCATTATTTTTGTGATGGTTTTAATACAAAAGGATTCTTGTCATTCTGTGGAACCTGTTCACGGCAAGTATATTTTTATCAGAAAAATATGCTTCTCCCCATCCCTCCCATGATATACACAGTGCTCAAATCTTCTTCGTTTGCTTTCTCATACTCAAAGGTTCACTCAGAGGTCTTTGGAAAGCTGAAGCGCTGTTTTAGCCAGATAGAGGATGAGCTTAGTCCTTACGACTGGACCCTGAATTAACTTCTGGACTTCTGAGGAATAAATTTGCAACTCTTAGAGATTCATTTTGGCCTAAGATAGCTTGCAAAATTAATGAAAGCCAGTACATTATTTCAGAGTGAGATAAATGTTCCTCTTCAAATGGATGTTGTGGATGTCCGTGGCAGTGTTCAAGGCCAGGGTGGATAGGCCTTTGGACAACCTGATCTAGTGGAGGGTGTCCCTGTCCATGGCAGTGGGGGCTGGAACTAGATGATCTTTGAGGTCGCTTCAAACGCAAACCATTCTGTGATTCTGAGATTCTAAATAGAGTGCTTATGACTAATAACCAAAAATATTCATTGTTACAGACACTAGAGACAGCTTTCTGAATATGGCCTTTCTTCATTACTGTGTCTCTGTATCTATGATTACCTTATCTGTAATTCTCCTGTAATTGTTGATAATCTCTTAGAGACCAGCCCTCTAACTTTGGCACAGACTGTAAGCAGGAGTCACCACTGAATATTTCTGTCATTAAGATTTCCTCTGCCAAGGCTCACACACACTGTATTTTCAGGAAAAAAAAATGTATAGTGCCTTTTCTTGAATGCAAGATGGGAACTTGGGGGACAAAGTCCGTCACACTGTAAGTGAAGACAAGGTTCGTGACCTTGAAACTTGAGTATCCCCAAGTGCATAGGACATGATGAGATGCACCCAAGAATCCCAAAGGAATTGGCTGATGTAGTTGCCAAGCCACTCTCCATGATACTTGAAAAGTCATGGCAGTCAGGTGAAGTCCCTGATAACTGGAAGAAGGGAATAATTACAGCCAGTTTTTTTAAAAGGGTACAAAGGACAATCCTGGGAACTATTGCCCTGTCAGCCTCACCTCTGTGCCTGGGAAGATTATGGAATAGATTCTTCTAGAAGCTATGCTAAGGCACATGGAGGACAGGGAGGCAATTCAAGACAGCCAGGGTGGCTTCACCAAGGACAAGCCCTGCTTGACCAACCTAGTGGGTTTCTACAATGGAGAAAAGAAAGCTCTGGGAAGACCTTATAGCAGCCGTCCAGTACCTGAAGGGGACCTGCAGGAAAGCTGGGGATGAACTGTTTATAAGGGCATGTAGCAACAGAGGCAATGGTTTTAAACTAGAGCAGGGTAGGTTTAGGTTGTTCATTATAAGTTCTTTATTAGGAGGGTGATGAGACACTAAAACAGGTTTCCCAGAGAGTTAGGGGAGGCCTCATCCCTGGAGACTTCGAGGTCAGGCTTGATGAAGCTCTGAGCAATCCAATCTAGTTAAAGGTGTCCCTGCCTACTGCAGGGGGATTGGACTAGATGACCTTTAAATGACCCTTCCAACCTCACACATTCTATGATTCCGATGGAAGTGAAGTACTTGAAAGATGTTTCTTCTTCCTTCTGACTCTGTTCTAGCTGTTCGATCCCATGTCTGTAAGTTATATATCATTAACTACAAACCAGCAGAAACAGTGTTTGAGGTCAATCTGTATGTCACTTATTTTTAGCTTTTTTTGGCACCATAATATAACTACCCAGCTCAAAATAAGTGCAATTACCTATGTTTCTTCAAATCACAAGGTATCACTTCACCATAATTTGCATGAAAAATAGCATATACTCTTTTTTTTTTAAGAAAAGAAGACAGGATTACGAGGAAAAAAGAATAGATGCATAACACAAGCAACATAAACTATTTTATTTCCATAGTGGCTTTTTATCTTGCCTTTCTCTTATGTCTTGCCTTTTCTATTCATATAACAAGACAAATATGATGACAATTTATTTGTTTTCATAGTCAGTAATTCTGGGATTACTTTTTAACTTTGGGATTTTTTTTTTAACTGTGGGAGAACAGGGGTAAAATCAAGAAGTATATTTCATCTGGCAAAGTAGGGTTTTTTAGTGTTTGTCTTTTTTATTGTTCAATTCTTAGACATTTCAAGAGTAGACATGAAGTTTATGAGTCTAAATGTTGAAAGTAAACAGAATTCAAGCTTCTACATTTTAAAAACACTTTTAAAACCAGAACTTAAACTCCAAAGTCCTATAAAAGTTTTGTGTATTTTACCATTCTCTTTTCTGCAATATTAATTGAGTTTAACCAAAATATTTAAATACTGCATTTATTAGCAATTTAGGAAAAACATTTTCAGATATTTAAAAATAAAATGTCCATTCAGTTTTCTAGTAACATATTGACTGAAATCAGAATTGTCATTAAACTAGTATTTGGGATTTCCAGTAACTCATCCTTTGATATATGAATGTAAATACCACTCATTATCAATGTTCATGATAATTAGAAGACTGCTTTGTGTTATGTGCTACAGAAAAAACAGTAGAGGAAAGAAGCTATGCTTCCAAAGGAAACACATAGTCCAGAATTAAAATCCTGGACCCTGAATGCTCCAATAAATCAGCTCTGCCTCACATAATGTCCTGACTAAGGCCACTGTTCACCTTTTCCAACAATCTTGTGCTTTATTGCATAGACTGAGGAATCTAGAAAACTTCACAGATGTACTTTATGATATAATGTATAAAATTTAGAATGTATAATATAGAATATCAAGTGTGTAATTATACTATATAATCCACAGTGTACATATAGCTATACCGAATATAACATGTATAGAATATATGTGGCACGAGATATACATAAATATATATAACTTTCAATATATTTATATGCATACATTTACTATATAGGATATCATATGTAACAGTCTCATCCTTTAAAACCATTTAAGTTTATAACTTCTGATAAGGCTCACAAGCTAAACATAGACATTACATAATTGAATATTTTACCAGGCAACATAAACCTAAATTGGTGGAAGAAATTTAGCTGCAATAAATGTCTTTAGCTTAACCTTTTACTTTGGTTGAAACTCCTGGAACATCAATATTAGAACTGATTTCACTGGGGAAAAGACATTATCCATTGGAAAAGATTTATGTCAACACCCCAATTTTCTATTCTTTTTTTTTCTGCCCTGAGCTCAAGTGGAACAAAAAGAATTGTCTGTGGGAAAGTTACAGCACTTCCAGGTTTCCAAAATGTGCTGGGCTGATCTGAGGTTGGCTGCAGATCATGGAAGTATCAATAAATTTGCTATCTCAGCAAAATAGACAAGTTCTTTAGAGTGATCTTTTCATGACCATCTGGGGGCTTTGGTTGGGCCGGGAACCTGGGAGGTACCTGCAAGGTTGCAGTTCGCGGCCCGAGAAGCACTCTCCGGCCAACATGCCCAACTGCAGCAACAGCTCCCAAACCGAAGGAGCCAGGACCCAAAGACCTAGCTGGCCTGAAGGGCCCCCAGGGGTCCCCCAAGAAGCCCCTCTCCATTTGGGTCTGGGGGCTTTAGTTGGGCCGGGAACCTGGGACGTACCTGCAAGGTTGCAGTTCGCGGCCGGAGAAGCACTCTCCGGCCAACATGTCCAACTGCAGCAACAGCTCCCAAAGCGAAGGAGCCAGGACCCAAAGACCTAGCTGGCCTGAAGGGCCCCCAGGGGGCCCCCAAGCAGCCCCTCTCCATTTGGGTCTGGGGGCTTTCGTTGTGCCGGGAACCTGGGAGGTACCTGCAAGGTTGCAGTTCGCGGCCCGAGAAGCACTCTCCGGCCAACATGCCCAACTGCAGCAACAGCTCCCAAAGCGAAGGAGCCAGGACCCAAAGACCTAGCTGGCCTGAAGGGCCCCCAGGGGGCCCCAGAGCAGCCCCTCTCCATTTGGGTCTGGGGGCTTTTTTTGGGCCGGGAACCTGGGAGATTCCTGCAAGGTTGCAGTTCGAGGCCTGAGAAGCACTCTCCGGCCAACATGCCCAACTGCAGCAACAGCTCCCAAAGCGAAGGAGCCAGGACCCAAAGACCTAGCTGGCCTGAAGGGCCCCCAGGGGTCCCCCAAGCAGCCCCTCTCCATTTGGGTCTGGGGGCTTTCGTTGGGCCGGGAACCTGGGAGATTCCTGCAAGGTTGCAGTTCGCGGCCCGAGAAGCACTCTCCGGCCAACATGCCCAACTGCAGCAACAGCTCCCAAAGCGAAGGAGCCAGGACCCAAAGAGCTAGCTGGCCTGAAAGGCCCCCAGCGGGCCCCCAAGCACTCCCTCTCCATTTGGGTCTGGGGGCTTTCGTTGGGCCGGGAACCTGGGAGATTCCTGCAAGGTTGCAGTTCGCGGCCCGAGAAGCACTCTCCAGCCAAAATGCCGAACGTCCAGCGACTGCGCCCAAAGCGAAGGAGCCAGGACCCAAAGACCTAGCTGGCCTGAAGGGGCCCCAGGGGGCCCCCAAGCAGCCCCTCTCCATTTGGGTCTGGGGGCTTTCGTTGGGCCGGGAACCTGGGAGGTACCTGCAAGGTTGAAGTTGGCAGCCCGAGAAGCACTCTCCGGCCAACATGCCCAACGTCCAGCAACAGCTCCCAAACCGAAGAAGCCAGGACCCAAAGACCTAGCTGGCCTAGAGGGTCCCCAGGGGGCCCCCAAGCAGCCCCTCTCAATTTGGGTCTGGGGGCTTTAGTTGGGCCGGGAACCTGGGAGATACCTGCAAGGTTGCAGTTCGCGGCCCGAGAAGCACTCTCCGGCCAACATGCCCAACTGCAGCAACAGCTCCCAAAGCAAAGGAGCCAGGACCCAAAGACCTAGCTGGCCTGAAGGGCCCCCAGGGGGCCCCCAAGCAGCCCCTCTCCATTTGGGTCTGGGGGCTTTCGTTGGGCCGGGAACCTGGGAGATACCTGCAAGGTTGCAGTTCGCGGCCCGAGAAGCACTCTCAGGCCAACATGCCCAACTGCAGCAACAGCTCCCAAAGCGAAGGAGCCAGGACCCAAAGAACTAGCTGGCCTGAAGTGCCCCCAGGGGGCCCCCAAGCAGCCCCTCTCCATTTGGGTCTGGGGGCTTTCGTTGGGCCGGGAACCTGGGAGATTCCTGCAAGGTTGCAGTTCGCGGCCCGAGAAGCACTCTCCGGCCAACATGACCAACTGCAGCAACAGCTCCCAAAGCGAAGGAGCCAGGACCCAAAGACCTGGCTGGCCTGAAGGGCCCCCAGGGGGCCCCCAAGCAGCCCCTCTCCATTTGGGTCTGGGGGCTTTCGTTGGGCCGGGAACCTGGGAGATTCATGCAAGGTTGCAGTTCGCGGCCCGAGAAGCACTCTCCGGCCAACATGCCCAACTGCAGCAACAGCTCCCAAAGCGAAGGAGCCAGGACCCAAAGACCTAGCTGGCCTGAAGGGCCCCCAGGGGGCCCCCAAGCAGCCCCTCTCAATTTGGGTCTGGGGGCTTTCGTTGGGCCGGGAACCTGGGAGATTCCTGCAAGGTTGCAGTTCGCGGCCCGAGAAGCACTCTCCAGCCAAAATGCCGAACGTCCAGCGACTGCTCCCAAAGCGAAGGAGCCAGGACCCAAAGACCTAGCTGGCCTGAAGGGCCCCCAGGGGGCCCCCAAGCAGCCCCTCTCCATTTGGGTCTGGGGGCTTTCGTTGTGCCGGGAACCTGGGAGATTCCTGCAAGGTTGCAGTTCGAGGCCCGAGAAGCACTCTCCGGCCAACATGCCCAACTGCAGCAACAGCTCCCAAAGCGAAGGAGCCAGGAACCAAAGACCTAGCTGGCCTGAAGGGCCCCCAGGGGGCCCCCAAGCAGCCCCTCTCAATTTGGGTCTGGGGGCCTTCGTTGGGCATGTATACCTGAGAGGTACCTGCAAGATTACAGTTCGCGGCCCGAGAAGCACTCTCCGGCCAACATGCTCAACTGCAGCAACAGCTCCCAAAGCGAAGGAGCCAGGACCCAAAGACCTAGCTGGCCTGAAGGGCCCCCAGGGGGCCCCCAAGCAGCCCCTCTCCATTTGGGTCTGGGGGCTTTCGTTGGGCCGGGAACCTAGGAGATTCCTGCAAGGTTGCAGTTCGCGGCCCGAGAAGCACTCTCCGGCCAACATGCCCAACTGCAGCAACAGCTCCCAAAGCGAAGGAGCCAGGACCCAAAGACCTAGCTGGCCTGAAGGGCCCCCAGGGGGCCCCCAAGCAGCCCCTCTCCATTTGGGTCTGGGGGCTTTCGTTGTGCCGGGAACCTGGGAGGTACCTGCAAGGTTGCAGTTCGCGGCCCGAGAAGCACTCTCCGGCCAACATGCCCAACTGCAGCAACAGCTCCCAAAGCGAAGGAGCCAGGACACAAAGACCTAGCTGGCCTGAAGGGCCCCCCCCAGAGCAGCCCCTCTCCATTTGGGTCTGGGGGCTTTTTTTGGGCCGGGAACCTGGGAGATTCCTGCAAGGTTGCAGTTCGAGGCCCGAGAAGCACTCTCCGGCCAACATGCCCAACTGCAGCAACATCTCCCAAACCGAATGAGCCAGGACACAAAGACCTAGCTGGCCTGAAGGGCCCCCAGGGGGCCCCCAAGCAGCCCCTCTCCATTTGGGTCTGGGGGCTTTCGTTGGGCCGGGAACCTGGGAGATTCCTGCAAGGTTGCAGTTCGCGGCCCGAGAAGCACTCTCCGGCCAACATGCCCAACTGCAGCAACAGCTCCCAAAGCGAAGGAGCCAGGACCCAAAGACCTAGCTGGCCTGAAGGGCCCCCAGCGGGCCCCCAATCAGCCCCTCTCCATTTGGGTCTGGCGGCTTTCGTTGGGCCGGGAACCTGGGAGATTCCTGCAAGGTTGCAGTTCGCGGCCCGAGAAGCACTCTCCGGCCAACATGCCCAACTGCAGCAACAGCTCCCAAAGCGAAGGAGCCAGGACCCAAAGACCTAGCTGGCCTGAAGGGCCCCCAGGGGGCCCCCAAGCAGCCCCTCTCCATTTGGGTCTGGGGGCTTTCGTTGGGCCGGGAACCTGGGAGATTCCTGCAAGGTTGCAGTTCGCGGCCCGAGAAGCACTCTCCAGCCAAAATGCCGAACGTCCAGCGACTGCTCCCAAAGCGAAGGAGCCAGGACCCAAAGACCTAGCTGGCCTGAAGGGCCCCCAGGGGGCCCCCAAGCAGCCCCTCTCAATTTGGGTCTGGGGGCTTTCGTTGGGCCGGGAACCTGGGAGGTACCTGGAAGGTTGAAGTTCGCGGCCGGAGAAGCACTCTCCGGCCAACATGCCCAACGTCTAGCAACAGCTCCCAAACCGAAGGAGCCAGGACCCAAAGACCTAGCTGGCCTGAAGGGGCCCCAGGGGGCCCCCAAGCAGCCCCTCTCCATTTGGGTCTGGGGGCTTTCGTTGGGCCGGGAACCTGGGAGAATCCTGCAAGGTTGCAGTTCGCGGCCCGAGAAGCACTCTCCGGCCAACATGCCCAACTGCAGCAACAGCTCCCAAAGCGAAGGAGCCAGGACCCAAAGAACTAGCTGGCCTGAATGGCCCCCAGGGGGCCCCAGAGCAGCCCCTCCCCATTTGGGCCTGGGGGCTTTCGTTGGGCCGGGAACCTGGGAGATTCCTGCAAGGTTGCAGTTCGCGGCCCGAGAAGCACTCTCCGGCCAACATGCCCAACTGCAGCAACAGCTCCCAAACCGAAGGAGCCAGGACCCAAAGACCTAGCTGGCCTGAAGGGCCCCCAGGGGTCCCCCAAGCAGCCCCTCTCCATTTGGGTCTGGGGGCTTTAGTTGGGCTGGGAACCTGGGAGGTACCTGCAAGGTTGCAGTTCGCGGACGGAGAAGCACTCTCCGGCCAACATGCCCAATATCCAGCAACAGCTCCCAAAGCGAAGGAGCCAGGACACAAAGACCTAGCTGGCCTGAAGGGCCCCCAGGGGGCCCCCAAGCAGCCCCTCTCCATTTGGGTCTGGGGGCTTTCGTTGGGCATGTATACGTGAGAGGTACCTGCAAGGTTACAGTTCGCGGCCCGAGAAGCACTCTCCGGCCAACATGCCCAACTGCAGCAACAGCTCCCAAACCGAAGGAGCCAGGACCCAAAGACCTAGCTGGCCTGAAGGGCCCCCAGGGGGCCCCCAAGCAGCCCCTCTCCATTTGGGTCTGGGGGCTTTCGTTGTGCCGGGAACCTGGGAGATTCCTGCAAGGTTGCAGTTCGAGGCCCGAGAAGCACTCTCCGGCCAACATGCCCAACTACAGCAACAGCTCCCAAACCGAAGGAGCCAGGACCCAAAGACCTAGCTGGCCTGAAGGGCCCCCAGGGGGCCCCCAAGCAGCCCCTCTCCATTTGGGTCTGGGGGCTTTCGTTGGGCCGGGAAACTGGGAGATTCCTGCAAGGTGTCAGTTCGAGGCCCGAGAAGCACTCTCCGGCCAACATGCCCAACTGCAGCAACAGCTCCAAAAGCGAAGGAGCCAGGACCCAAAGACCTAGCTGGCCTGAAGGGCCCCCAGGGGGCCCCCAAGCAGCCCCTCTCAATTTGGGTCTGGGGGCTTTCGTTGGGCTGGGAACCTGGGAGATTCCTGCAAGGTTGCAGTTCGCGGCCCGAGAAGCACTCTCCGGCCAACATGCCCAACTGCAGCAACAGCTCCCAAACCGAAGGAGCCAGGACCCAAAGACCTAGCTGGCCTGAAGGGCCCCCAGGGGTCCCCCAAGCAGCCCCTCTCCATTTGGGTCTGGGGGCTTTAGTTGGGCTGGGAACCTGGGAGGTACCTGCAAGGTTGCAGTTCGCGGACGGAGAAGCACTCTCCGGCCAACATGCCCAATATCCAGCAACAGCTCCCAAAGCGAAGGAGCCAGGACACAAAGACCTAGCTGGCCTGAAGGGCCCCCAGGGGGCCCCCAAGCAGCCCCTCTCCATTTGGGTCTGGGGGCTTTCGTTGGGCATGTATACGTGAGAGGTACCTGCAAGGTTACAGTTCGCGGCCCGAGAAGCACTCTCCGGCCAACATGCCCAACTGCAGCAACAGCTCCCAAACCGAAGGAGCCAGGACCCAAAGACCTAGCTGGCCTGAAGGGCCCCCAGGGGGCCCCCAAGCAGCCCCTCTCCATTTGGGTCTGGGGGCTTTCGTTGGGCCGGGAACCTGGGAGATTCCTGCAAGGTTGCAGTTCGAGGCCCGAGAAGCACTCTCCGGCCAACATGCCCAACTGCAGCAACAGCTCCCAAACCGAAGGAGCCAGGACCCAAAGACCTAGCTGGCCTGAAGGGCCCCCAGGGGGCCCCCAAGCAGCCCCTCTCCATTTGGGTCTGGGGGCTTTCGTTGGGCCGGGAACCTAGGAGATTCCTGCAAGGTTTCAGTTCGCGGCCCGAGAAGCACTCTCCGGCCAACATGCCCAACTGCAGCAACAGCTCCCAAAGCGAAGGAGCCAGGACCCAAAGACCTAGCTGGCCTGAAGGGCCCCCAGGGGGCCCCCAAGCAGCCCCTCTCAATTTGGGTCTGGGGGCTTTCGTTGGGCTGGGAACCTGGGAGATTCCTGCAAGGTTGCAGTTCGCGGCCCGAGAAGCACTCTCCGGCCAACATGCCCAACTGCAGCAACAGCTCCCAAAGCGAAGGAGCCAGGACCCAAAGACCTAGCTGGCCTGAAGGGCCCCCAGGGGGCCCCCAAGCAGCCCCTCTCAATTTGGGTCTGGGGGCTTTCGTTGGGCCGGGAACCTGGGAGATTCCTGCAAGGTTACAGTTCGCGGCCCGAGAAGCACTCTCCGGCCAACATGCCCAACTGCAGCAACAGCTCCCAAAGCGAAGGAGCCAGGACCCAAAGACCTAGCTGGCCTGAAGGGCCCCCAGGGGGCCCCCAAGCAGCCCCTCTCCATTTGGGTCTGGGGGCTTTCGTTGGGCCGGGAACATGGGAGATTCCTGCAAGGTTGCAGTTCGCGGCCCGAGAAGCACTCTCCGGCCAACATGCCCAACTGCAGCAACAGCTCCCAAAGCGAAGGAGCCAGGACCCAAAGACCTAGCTGGCCTGAAGGGCCCCCAGGGGGCCCCCAAGCAGCCCCTCTCAATTTGGGTCTGGGGGCTTTCGTTGGGCCGGGAACCTGGGAGGTACCTGCAAGGTTGCAGTTCGCGGCCCGAGAAGCACTCTCCGGCCAACATGCCCAATATCCAGCAACAGCTCCCAAAGCGAAGGAGCCAGGACCCAAAGACCTAGCTGGCCTGAAGGGCCCCCAGGGGGCCCCCAAGCAGCCCCTCTCAATTTGGGTCTGGGGGCTTTCTTTAGGCTGAGAACCTGGGAGATTCCTGCAAGGTTGCAGTTCGCGGCCCGAGAAGCACTCTCCGGCCAACATGCCCAACTGCAGCAACAGCTCCCAAAGCGAAGGAGCCAGGACCCAAAGACCTAGCTGGCCTGAATGGTAACCAGGGGGCCCCCAAGTAGCCCCTCTCCATTTGGGTCTGGGGGTTTTCGTTGGGCCGGGAACCTGGGAGATACCTGTAAGGTTGCAGTTCGCGGCCCGAGAAGCACTCTCCGGCCAACATGCCCAACTGCAGCAACAGCTCCCAAAGCGAAGGAGCCAGGACCCAAAGACCTAGCTGGCCTGAAGGGCCCCCAGGGGTCCCCCAAGCAGCCCCTCTCCATTTGGGTCTGGGGGCTTTAGTTGGGCTGGGAACCTGGGAGGTACCTGCAAGGTTGCAGTTCGCGGACGGAGAAGCACTCTCCGGCCAACATGCCCAATATCCAGCAACAGCTCCCAAAGCGAAGGAGCCAGGACACAAAGACCTAGCTGGCCTGAAGGGCCCCCAGAAGGCCACCAAGCAGCCCCTCTCCATTTGGGTCTGGGGGCTTTCGTTGGGCATGTATACCTGAGAGGTACCTGCAAGTTACAGTTCGCGGCCCGAGAAGCACTCTCCGGCCAACATGCCCAACTGCAGCAACAGCTCCCAAAGCGAAGGAGCCAGGACCCAAAGACCTAGCTGGCCTGAATGGTAACCAGGGGGCCCCCAAGCAGCCCCTCTCCATTTGGGTCTGGGGGCTTTCGTTGGTCCGGGAACCTGGGAGATACCTGCAAGGTTGCAGTTCGCGGCCCGAGAAGCACTCTCCGGCCAACATGCCCAACTGCAGCAACAGCTCCCAAAGCGAAGGAGCCAGGACCCAAAGACCTAGCTGGCCTGAAGGGCCCCCAGGGGGCCCCCAAGCAGCCCCTCTCAATTTGGGTCTGGGGGCTTTTGTTGGGCATGGAACTTGGGAGATTCCTGCAAGGTTGCAGTTCGCGGTCCGAGAAGCACTCTCCGGCCAGCATGCCCAACTGCAGCAACAGCTCCCAAAGCGAAGGAGCCAGGACCCAAAGACCTAGCTGGCCTGAAGTGCCCCCAGGGGGTCCCCAAGCAGCCCCTCTCCATTTGGGTCTGGGGGCTTTCGTTGGGCGGGGAACCTGGGAGATTCCTGCAAGGTTGCAGTTCGCGGCCCGAGAAGCACTCTCCGGCCAACATGCCCAACTGCAGCAACAGCTCCCAAAGCGAAGGAGCCAGGACCCAAAGACCTAGCTGGCCTGAAGGGCCCCCAGGGGGCCCCCAAGCAGCCCCTCTCCATTTGGGTCTGGGGGCTTTCTTTAGGCTGAGAACCTGGGAGATACCAGCAAGGTTGCAGTTCGCGGCCCGAGAAGCACTCTCCGGCCAACATGCCCAATATCCAGCAACAGCTCCCAAAGCGAAGGAGCCAGGACCCAAAGACCTAGCTGGCCTGAAGGGCCCCCAGAAGGCCACCAAGCAGCCCCTCTCCATTTGGGTCTGGGGGCTTTTGTTGGGCATGTATACCTGAGAGGTACCTGCAAGTTACAGTTCGCGGCCCGAGAAGCACTCTCCGGCCAACATGCCCAACTGCAGCAACAGCTCCCAAAGCGAAGGAGCCAGGACCCAAAGACCTAGCTGGCCTGAAGGGCCCCCAGGGGGGCCCCAAGCAGCCCCTCTCAATTTGGGTCTGGGGGCTTTCGTTGGGCCGGGAACCTGGGAGGTACCTGCAAGGTTGCAGTTCGCGGCCCGAGAAGCGCTCTCCCATGCCAACATGCACAACTGCAGCAACAGCTCCCAAACCGAAGGAGCCAGGACCCAAAGACCTAGCTGGCCTGAAGGGCCCCCAGGGGGCCCCCAAGCAGCACCTCTCAATTTGGGTCTGGGGGCTTTCGTTGGGCATGGAACCTGGGAGGTACCTGCAAGGTTGCAGTTCGCGGCCCGAGAAGCACTCTCCGCCCAACATGCCCAACTGCAGCAACAGCTCCCAAACCGAAGGAGCCAGCACACAAAGACCTAGCTGGCCTGAAGGGCCCCCAGGGGGCCCCCAAGCAGCCCCTCTCAATTTGGGTCTGGGGGCTTTCGTTGGGCCGGGAACCTGGGAGATTCCTGCAAGGTTGCAGTTCGCGGCCCGAGAAGCACTCTCCGGCCAACATGCCCAACTGCAGCAACAGCTCCCAAAGCGAAGGAGCCAGGACCCAAAGAACTAGCTGGCCTGAAGTGCCCCCAGGGGGCCCCCAAGCAGCCCCTCTCCATTTGGGTCTGGGGGCTTTCGTTGGGCCGGGAACCTGGGAGATTCCTGCAAGGTTGCAGTTCGCGGCCCGAGAAGCACTCTGCGGCCAACATGCCCAACTGCAGCAACAGCTCCCAAAGCGAAGGAGCCAGGACCCAAAGACCTAGCTGGCCTGAAGGGCCCCCAGGGGTCCCCCAAGCAGCCCCTCTCCATTTGGGTCTGGGGGCTTTAGTTGGGCTGGGAACCTGGGAGGTACCTGCAAGGTTGCAGTTCGCGGCCCGAGAAGCACTCTCCGGCCAACATGCCCAATATCCAGCAACAGCTCCCAAAGCGAAGGAGCCAGGACCCAAAGAACTAGCTGGCCTGAAGGGCCCCCAGGGGGCCCCCAAGCAGCCCCTCTCCATTTGGGTCTGGGGGCTTTCGTTGGGCCGGGAACCTGGGAGGTACCTGCAAGGTTGCAGTTCGCGGCCCGAGAAGCACTCTCCGGCCACCATGCCCAAAGTCTAGCAACAGCTCCCAAAGCGAAGGAGCCAGGACCCAAAGACCTAGCTGGCCTGAAGGGCCCCCAGGGGGCCCCCAAGCAGCCCCTCTCCATTTGGGTCTGGGGGCTTTCGTTGGGCCGGGAACCTGGGAGGTACCTGCAAGGTTGCAGTTGGCAGCCCGAGAAGCACTCTCCGGCCAACATGCCCAACTGCAGCAACAGCTCCCAAACCGAAGAAGCCAGGACCCAAAGACCTAGCTGGCCTAGAGGGTCCCCAGAGGCCCCCAAGCAGCCCCTCTCCATTGGGTCTGGGGGCTTTCGTTGGGCAGGGAACCTGGGAGATACCTGCAAGGTTGCAGTTCGCGGCCCGAGAAGCACTCTCCGGCCAACATGCCCAACTGCAGCAACAGCTCCCAAACCGAAGGAGCCAGGACCCAAAGACCTAGCTGGCCTGAATGGTAACCAGGGGGCCCCCAAGCAGCCCCTCTCCATTTGGGTCTGGGGGCTTTCGTTGGGCCGGGAACCTGGGAGATACCTGCAAGGTTGCAGTTCGCGGCCCGAGAAGCACTCTCCGGCCAACATGCCCAACTGCAGCAACAGCTCCCAAAGCGAAGGAGCCAGGACCCAAAGACCTAGCTGGCCTGAAGTGCCCCCAGGGGGCCCCAGAGCAGCCCCTCCCCATTTGGGTCTGGGGGCTTTCGTTGTGCCGGGAACCTGGGAGATTCCTGCAAGGTTGCAGTTCGCGGCCCGAGAAGCACTCTCCGGCCAACATGCCCAACTGCAGCAACAGCTCCCAAAGCGAAGGAGCCAGGACCCAAAGACCTAGCTGGCCTGAAGGGCCCCCAGGGGTCCCCCAAGCAGCCCCTCTCCATTTGGGTCTGGGGGCTTTAGTTGGGCTGGGAACCTGGGAGGTACCTGCAAGGTTGCAGTTCACGGACTGAGAAGCACTCTCCGGCCAACATGCCCAATATCCAGCAACAGCTCCCAAAGCGAAGGAGCCAGGACCCAAAGACCTAGCTGGCCTGAAGGGCCCCCAGGGGGCCCCCAAGCAGCCCCTCTCCATTTGGGTCTGGGGGCTTTCGTTGGGCATGTATACGTGAGAGGTACCTGCAAGGTTACAGTTCGCGGCCCGAGAAGCACTCTCCGGCCAACATGCCCAACTGCAGCAACAGCTCCCAAACCGAAGGAGCCAGGACCCAAAGACCTAGCTGGCCTGAAGGGCCCCCAGGGGGCCCCCAAGCAGCCCCTCTCAATTTGGGTCTGGGGGCTTTCGTTGGGCCGGGAAACTGGGAGATTCCTGCAAGGTTGCAGTTCGCGGCCCGAGAAGCACTCTCCGGCCAACATGCCCAACTGCAGCAACAGCTCCCAAAGCGAAGGAGCCAGGACCCAAAGACCTAGCTGGCCTGAAGGGCCCCCAGGGGGCCCCCAAGCAGCCCCTCTCCATTTGGGTCTGGGGGCTTTAGTTGGGCCGGGAACCTGGGAGGTTCCTGCAAGGTTGCAGTTCGCGGCCCGGGAAGCACTCTCCGGCCAACATGCCCAATATCCAGCAACAGCTCCCAAAGCGAAGGAGCCAGGACCCAAAGACCTAGCTGGCCTGAAGGGCTCCCAGGGGGCCCCCAAGCAGCCCCTCTCCATTTGGGTCTGGGGGCTTTTGTTGGGCATGGAACCTGGGAGATTCCTGCAAGGTTGCAGTTCGCGGTCCGAGAAGCACTCTCCGCCCAACATGCCCAACTGCAGCAACAGCTCCCAAAGCGAAGGAGCCAGGACCCAAAGACCTAGCTGGCCTGAAGGGCCCCCAGGGGGTCTCCAAGCAGCCCCTCTCCATTTGGGTCTGGGGGCTTTCGTTGGGCCGGGAACCTGGGAGATTCCTGCAAGGTTGCAGTTCGCGGCCCGAGAAGCACTCTCCGGCCAACATGCCCAACTGCAGCAACAGCTCCCAAAGCGAAGGAGCCAGGACCCAAAGACCTAGCTGGCCTGAAGGGCCCCCAGGGGGCCCCCAAGCAGCCCCTCTCAATTTGGGTCTGGGGGCTTTCGTTGTGCCGGGAACCTGGGAGATTCCTGCAAGGTTGCAGTTCGCGGCCCGAGAAGCACTCTCCTGCCAACATGCCCAACTGCAGCAACAGCTCCCAAACCGAAGGAGCCAGGACCCAAAGACCTAGCTGGCCTGAAGGGCCCCCAGGGGGCCCCCAAGCAGCCCCTCTCCATTTGGGTCTGGGGGCTTTCGTTGGGCCGGGAACCTGGGAGGTACCTGCAAGGTTGCAGTTGGCAGCCCGAGAAGCACTCTCCGGCCAACATGCCCAACGTCCAGCAACAGCTCCCAAAGCGAAGAAGCCAGGACCCAAAGACCTAGCTGGCCTAGAGGGTCCCCAGAGGCCCCCAAGCAGCCCCTCTCCATTGGGTCTGGGGGCTTTCGTTGGGCAGGGAACCTGGGAGATACCTGCAAGGTTGCAGTTCGCGGCCCGAGAAGCACTCTCCGGCCAACATGCCCAACTGCAGCAACAGCTCCCAAAGCGAAGGAGCCAGGACCCAAAGACCTAGCTGGCCTGAATGGTAACCAGGGGGCCCCCAAGCAGCCCCTCTCCATTTGGGTCTGGGGGCTTTCGTTGGGCCGGGAACCTGGGAGATACCTGCAAGGTTGCAGTTCGCGGCCCGAGAAGCACTCTCCGGCCAACATGCCCAACTGCAGCAACAGCTCCCAAACCGAAGGAGCCAGGACCCAAAGACCTAGCTGGCCTGAAGGGCCCCCAGGGGGCCCCCAAGCAGCCCCTCTCCATTTGGGTCTGGGGGCTTTTGTTGGGCCGGGAACCTGGGAGATTCCTGCAAGGTTGCAGTTCGAGGCCCGAGAAGCACTCTCCGGCCAACATGCCCAACTGCAGCAACAGCTCCCAAAGCGAAGGAGCCAGGACCCAAAGAACTAGCTGGCCTGAAGTGCCCCCAGGGGGACCCAGAGCAGCCCCTCCCCATTTGGGTCTGGGGGCTTTCGTTGGGCCGGGAACCTGGGAGATTCCTGCAAGGTTGCAGTTCGCGGCCCGAGAAGCACTCTCCGGCCAACATGCCCAACTGCAGCAACAGCTCCCAAAGCGAAGGAGCCAGGACCCAAAGACCTAGCTGGCCTGAAGGGCCCCCAGGGGTCCCCCAAGCAGCCCCTCTCCATTTGGGTCTGGGGGCTTTAGTTGGGCTGGGAACCTGGGAGGTACCTGCAAGGTTGCAGTTCACGGACTGAGAAGCACTCTCCGGCCAACATGCCCAATATCCAGCAACAGCTCCCAAAGCGAAGGAGCCAGGACCCAAAGACCTAGCTGGCCTGAAGGGCCCCCAGGGGGCCCCCAAGCAGCCCCTCTCAATTTGGGTCTGGGGGCTTTCGTTGGGCCGGGAACCTGGGAGAATCCTGCAAGGTTGCAGTTCGCGGCCCGAGAAGCACTCTCCGGCCAACATGCCCAACTGCAGCAACAGCTCCCAAAGCGAAGGAGCCAGGACCCAAAGACCTAGCTGGCCTGAAGGGCCCCCAGGGGGCCCCCAAGCAGCCCCTCTCAATTTGGGTCTGGGGGCTTTCGTTGGGCATGGAACCTGGGAGAATCCTGCAAGGTTGCAGTTCGCGGCCCTAGAAGCACTCTCCGGCCAACATGCCCAACTGCAGCAACAGCTCCCAAACCGAAGGAGCCAGGACCCAAAGACCTAGCTGGCCTGAAGGGCCCCCAGGGGGCCCCCAAGCAGCCCCTCTCAATTTGGGTCTGGGGGCTTTCGTTGGGCCGGGAACCTGGGAGAATCCTGCAAGGTTGCAGTTCGCGGCCCGAGAAGCACTCTCCGGCCAACATGCCCAACTGCAGCAACAGCTCCCAAAGCGAAGGAGCCAGGACCCAAAGACCTAGCTGGCCTGAAGGGCCCCCAGAAGGCCACCAAGCAGCCCCTCTCCATTTGGGTCTGGGGGCTTTTGTTGGGCATGTATACCTGAGAGGTACCTGCAAGTTACAGTTCGCGGCCCGAGAAGCACTCTCCGGCCAACATGCCCAACTGCAGCAACAGCTCCCAAAGCGAAGGAGCCAGGACCCAAAGACCTAGCTGGCCTGAAGGGCCCCCAGGGGGGCCCCAAGCAGCCCCTCTCAATTTGGGTCTGGGGGCTTTCGTTGGGCCGGGAACCTGGGAGAATCCTGCAAGGTTGCAGTTCGCGGCCCGAGAAGCGCTCTCCCATGCCAACATGCACAACTGCAGCAACAGCTCCCAAACCGAAGGAGCCAGGACCCAAAGACCTAGCTGGCCTGAAGGGCCCCCAGGGGGCCCCCAAGCAGCACCTCTCAATTTGGGTCTGGGGGCTTTCGTTGGGCATGGAACCTGGGAGGTACCTGCAAGGTTGCAGTTCGCGGCCCGAGAAGCACTCTCCGCCCAACATGCCCAACTGCAGCAACAGCTCCCAAACCGAAGGAGCCAGCACACAAAGACCTAGCTGGCCTGAAGGGCCCCCAGGGGGCCCCCAAGCAGCCCCTCTCAATTTGGGTCTGGGGGCTTTCGTTGGGCCGGGAACCTGGGAGATTCCTGCAAGGTTGCAGTTCGCGGCCCGAGAAGCACTCTCCGGCCAACATGCCCAACTGCAGCAACAGCTCCCAAAGCGAAGGAGCCAGGACCCAAAGAACTAGCTGGCCTGAAGTGCCCCCAGGGGGCCCCCAAGCAGCCCCTCTCCATTTGGGTCTGGGGGCTTTCGTTGGGCCGGGAACCTGGGAGATTCCTGCAAGGTTGCAGTTCGCGGCCCGAGAAGCACTCTGCGGCCAACATGCCCAACTGCAGCAACAGCTCCCAAAGCGAAGGAGCCAGGACCCAAAGACCTAGCTGGCCTGAAGGGCCCCCAGGGGTCCCCCAAGCAGCCCCTCTCCATTTGGGTCTGGGGGCTTTAGTTGGGCTGGGAACCTGGGAGGTACCTGCAAGGTTGCAGTTCGCGGCCCGAGAAGCACTCTCCGGCCAACATGCCCAATATCCAGCAACAGCTCCCAAAGCGAAGGAGCCAGGACCCAAAGAACTAGCTGGCCTGAAGGGCCCCCAGGGGGCCCCCAAGCAGCCCCTCTCCATTTGGGTCTGGGGGCTTTCGTTGGGCCGGGAACCTGGGAGGTACCTGCAAGGTTGCAGTTCGCGGCCCGAGAAGCACTCTCCGGCCACCATGCCCAACGTCTAGCAACAGCTCCCAAAGCGAAGGAGCCAGGACCCAAAGACCTAGCTGGCCTGAAGGGCCCCCAGGGGGCCCCCAAGCAGCCCCTCTCCATTTGGGTCTGGGGGCTTTCGTTGGGCCGGGAACCTGGGAGGTACCTGCAAGGTTGCAGTTGGCAGCCCGAGAAGCACTCTCCGGCCAACATGCCCAACTGCAGCAACAGCTCCCAAACCGAAGAAGCCAGGACCCAAAGACCTAGCTGGCCTAGAGGGTCCCCAGAGGCCCCCAAGCAGCCCCTCTCCATTGGGTCTGGGGGCTTTCGTTGGGCAGGGAACCTGGGAGATACCTGCAAGGTTGCAGTTCGCGGCCCGAGAAGCACTCTCCGGCCAACATGCCCAACTGCAGCAACAGCTCCCAAACCGAAGGAGCCAGGACCCAAAGACCTAGCTGGCCTGAATGGTAACCAGGGGGCCCCCAAGCAGCCCCTCTCCATTTGGGTCTGGGGGCTTTCGTTGGGCCGGGAACCTGGGAGATACCTGCAAGGTTGCAGTTCGCGGCCCGAGAAGCACTCTCCGGCCAACATGCCCAACTGCAGCAACAGCTCCCAAAGCGAAGGAGCCAGGACCCAAAGACCTAGCTGGCCTGAAGTGCCCCCAGGGGGCCCCAGAGCAGCCCCTCCCCATTTGGGTCTGGGGGCTTTCGTTGTGCCGGGAACCTGGGAGATTCCTGCAAGGTTGCAGTTCGCGGCCCGAGAAGCACTCTCCGGCCAACATGCCCAACTGCAGCAACAGCTCCCAAAGCGAAGGAGCCAGGACCCAAAGACCTAGCTGGCCTGAAGGGCCCCCAGGGGTCCCCCAAGCAGCCCCTCTCCATTTGGGTCTGGGGGCTTTAGTTGGGCTGGGAACCTGGGAGGTACCTGCAAGGTTGCAGTTCACGGACTGAGAAGCACTCTCCGGCCAACATGCCCAATATCCAGCAACAGCTCCCAAAGCGAAGGAGCCAGGACCCAAAGACCTAGCTGGCCTGAAGGGCCCCCAGGGGGCCCCCAAGCAGCCCCTCTCCATTTGGGTCTGGGGGCTTTCGTTGGGCATGTATACGTGAGAGGTACCTGCAAGGTTACAGTTCGCGGCCCGAGAAGCACTCTCCGGCCAACATGCCCAACTGCAGCAACAGCTCCCAAACCGAAGGAGCCAGGACCCAAAGACCTAGCTGGCCTGAAGGGTCCCCAGGGGGCCCCCAAGCAGCCCCTCTCCATTTGGGTCTGGGGGCTTTCGTTGGGCCGGGAAACTGGGAGATTCCTGCAAGGTTGCAGTTCGCGGCCCGAGAAGCACTCTCCGGCCAACATGCCCAACTGCAGCAACAGCTCCCAAAGCGAAGGAGCCAGGACCCAAAGACCTAGCTGGCCTGAAGGGCCCCCAGGGGGCCCCCAAGCAGCCCCTCTCCATTTGGGTCTGGGGGCTTTAGTTGGGCCGGGAACCTGGGAGGTTCCTGCAAGGTTGCAGTTCGCGGCCCGGGAAGCACTCTCCGGCCAACATGCCCAATATCCAGCAACAGCTCCCAAAGCGAAGGAGCCAGGACCCAAAGACCTAGCTGGCCTGAAGGGCCCCCAGGGGGCCCCCAAGCAGCCCCTCTCCATTTGGGTCTGGGGGCTTTTGTTGGGCATGGAACCTGGGAGATTCCTGCAAGGTTGCAGTTCGCGGTCCGAGAAGCACTCTCCGCCCAACATGCCCAACTGCAGCAACAGCTCCCAAAGCGAAGGAGCCAGGACCCAAAGACCTAGCTGGCCTGAAGGGCCCCCAGGGGGTCTCCAAGCAGCCCCTCTCCATTTGGGTCTGGGGGCTTTCGTTGGGCCGGGAACCTGGGAGATTCCTGCAAGGTTGCAGTTCGCGGCCCGAGAAGCACTCTCCGGCCAACATGCCCAACTGCAGCAACAGCTCCCAAAGCGAAGGAGCCAGGACCCAAAGACCTAGCTGGCCTGAAGGGCCCCCAGGGGGCCCCCAAGCAGCCCCTCTCAATTTGGGTCTGGGGGCTTTCGTTGTGCCGGGAACCTGGGAGATTCCTGCAAGGTTGCAGTTCGCGGCCCGAGAAGCACTCTCCTGCCAACATGCCCAACTGCAGCAACAGCTCCCAAACCGAAGGAGCCAGGACCCAAAGACCTAGCTGGCCTGAAGGGCCCCCAGGGGGCCCCCAAGCAGCCCCTCTCCATTTGGGTCTGGGGGCTTTCGTTGGGCCGGGAACCTGGGAGGTACCTGCAAGGTTGCAGTTGGCAGCCCGAGAAGCACTCTCCGGCCAACATGCCCAACGTCCAGCAACAGCTCCCAAAGCGAAGAAGCCAGGACCCAAAGACCTAGCTGGCCTAGAGGGTCCCCAGAGGCCCCCAAGCAGCCCCTCTCCATTGGGTCTGGGGGCTTTCGTTGGGCAGGGAACCTGGGAGATACCTGCAAGGTTGCAGTTCGCGGCCCGAGAAGCACTCTCCGGCCAACATGCCCAACTGCAGCAACAGCTCCCAAACCGAAGGAGCCAGGACCCAAAGACCTAGCTGGCCTGAATGGTAACCAGGGGGCCCCCAAGCAGCCCCTCTCCATTTGGGTCTGGGGGCTTTCGTTGGGCCGGGAACCTGGGAGATACCTGCAAGGTTGCAGTTCGCGGCCCGAGAAGCACTCTCCGGCCAACATGCCCAACTGCAGCAACAGCTCCCAAACCGAAGGAGCCAGGACCCAAAGACCTAGCTGGCCTGAAGGGCCCCCAGGGGGCCCCCAAGCAGCCCCTCTCAATTTGGGTCTGGGGGCTTTTGTTGGGCCGGGAACCTGGGAGATTCCTGCAAGGTTGCAGTTCGAGGCCCGAGAAGCACTCTCCGGCCAACATGCCCAACTGCAGCAACAGCTCCCAAAGCGAAGGAGCCAGGACCCAAAGAACTAGCTGGCCTGAAGTGCCCCCAGGGGGACCCAGAGCAGCCCCTCCCCATTTGGGTCTGGGGGCTTTCGTTGGGCCGGGAACCTGGGAGATTCCTGCAAGGTTGCAGTTCGCGGCCCGAGAAGCACTCTCCGGCCAACATGCCCAACTGCAGCAACAGCTCCCAAAGCGAAGGAGCCAGGACCCAAAGACCTAGCTGGCCTGAAGGGCCCCCAGGGGGCCCCCAAGCAGCCCCTCTCCATTTGGGTCTGGGGGCTTTAGTTGGGCTGGGAACCTGGGAGGTACCTGCAAGGTTGCAGTTCACGGACTGAGAAGCACTCTCCGGCCAACATGCCCAATATCCAGCAACAGCTCCCAAAGCGAAGGAGCCAGGACCCAAAGACCTAGCTGGCCTGAAGGGCCCCCAGGGGGCCCCCAAGCAGCCCCTCTCAATTTGGGTCTGGGGGCTTTCGTTGGGCCGGGAACCTGGGAGAATCCTGCAAGGTTGCAGTTCGCGGCCCGAGAAGCACTCTCCGGCCAACATGCCCAACTGCAGCAACAGCTCCCAAAGCGAAGGAGCCAGGACCCAAAGACCTAGCTGGCCTGAAGGGCCCCCAGGGGGCCCCCAAGCAGCCCCTCTCCATTTGGGTCTGGGGGCTTTCGTTGGGCATGGAACCTGGGAGAATCCTGCAAGGTTGCAGTTCGCGGCCCTAGAAGCACTCTCCGGCCAACATGCCCAACTGCAGCAACAGCTCCCAAACCGAAGGAGCCAGGACCCAAAGACCTAGCTGGCCTGAAGGGCCCCCAGGGGGCCCCCAAGCAGCCCCTCTCAATTTGGGTCTGGGGGCTTTCGTTGGGCCGGGAACCTGGGAGAATCCTGCAAGGTTGCAGTTCGCGGCCCGAGAAGCACTCTCCGGCCAACATGCCCAACTGCAGCAACAGCTCCCAAAGCGAAGGAGCCAGGACCCAAAGAACTAGCTGGCCTGAAGTGCCCCCAGGGGGCCCCCAAGCAGCCCCTCTCCATTTGGGTCTGGGGGCTTTCGTTGGGCCGGGAACCTGGGAGATTCCTGCAAGGTTGCAGTTCGCGGCCCGAGAAGCACTCTCCGGCCAACATGCCCAACTGCAGCAACAGCTCCCAAAGCGAAGGAGCCAGGACCCAAAGACCTAGCTGGCCTGAAGGGCCCCCAGGGGGGCCCCAAGCAGCCCCTCTCAATTTGGGTCTGGGGGCTTTCGTTGGGCCGGGAACCTGGGAGAATCCTGCAAGGTTGCAGTTCGAGGCCCGAGAAGCACTCTCCGGCCAACATGCCCAACTGCAGCAACAGCTCCCAAACCGAAGGAGCCAGGACCCAAAGACCTAGCTGGCCTGAAGGGCCCCCAGGGGGCCCCCAAGCAGCACCTCTCAATTTGGGTCTGGGGGCTTTCGTTGGGCATGGAACCTGGGAGAATCCTGCAAGGTTGCAGTTCGCGGCCCTAGAAGCACTCTCCGGCCAACATGCCCAACTGCAGCAACAGCTCCCAAAGCGAAGGAGCCAGGACCCAAAGACCTAGCTGGCCTGAAGGGCCCCCATGGGGCCCCCAAGCAGCCCCTCTCCATTTGGGTCTGGGGGCTTTCGTTGGGCATGTATACCTGGGAGAATCCTGCAAGGTTGCAGTTCGCGGCCCGAGAAGCACTCTCCGGCCAACATGCCCAACTGCAGCAACAGCTCCCAAAGCGAAGGAGCCAGGACCCAAAGACCTAGCTGGCCTGAAGTGCCCCCAGGGGGCCCCCAAGCAGCCCCTCTCAATTTGGGTCTGGGGGCTTTCGTTGGGCCGGGAACCTGGGAGATTCCTGCAAGGTTGCAGTTCGCGGCCCTAGAAGCACTCTCCGGCCAACATGCCCAATATCCAGCAACAGCTCCCAAAGCGAAGGAGCCAGGACCCAAAGACCTAGCTGGCCTGAAGGGCCCCCAGGGGGCCCCCAAGCAGCCCCTCTCCATTTGGGTCTGGGGGCTTTCGTTGGGCATGTATACGTGAGAGGTACCTGCAAGGTTACAGTTCGCGGCCCGAGAAGCACTCTCCGGCCAACATGCCCAACTGCAGCAACAGCTCCCAAACCGAAGGAGCCAGGACCCAAAGACCTAGCTGGCCTGAAGGGCCCCCAGGGGGCCCCCAAGCAGCCCCTCTCCATTTGGGTCTGGGGGCTTTCGTTGGGCATGGAACCTGGGAGATTCCTGCAAGGTTGCAGTTCGAGGCCCGAGAAGCACTCTCCGGCCAACATGCCCAACTGCAGCAACAGCTCCCAAAGCGAAGGAGCCAGGAACCAAAGACCTATCTGGCCTGAAGGGCCCCCAGGGGGCCCCCAAGCAGCCCCTCTCAATTTGGGTCTGGGGGCTTTCGTTGGGCATGGATACCTGAGAGGTACATGCAAGATTACAGTTCGCGGCCCGAGAAGCACTCTCCGGCCAACATGCTCAACTGCAGCAACAGCTCCCAAACCGAAGGAGCCAGGACCCAAAGACCTAGCTGGCCTGAAGGGCCCCCAGGGGGCCCCCAAGCAGCCCCTCTCCATTTGGGTCTGGGGGCTTTTGTTGGGCATGGAACCTGGGAGATTCCTGCAAGGTTGCAGTTCGCGGTCCGAGAAGCACTCTCCGCCCAACATGCCCAACTGCAGCAACAGCTCCCAAAGCGAAGGAGCCAGGACCCAAAGACCTATCTGGCCTGAAGTGCCCCCAGGGGGTCCCCAAGCAGCCCGTCTCCATTTGGGTCTGGGGGCTTTTGTTGGGCGGGGAACCTGGGAGATTCCTGCAAGGTTGCAGTTCGCGGCCCGAGAAGCACTCTCCGGCCAACATGCCCAACTGCAGCAACAGCTCCCAAAGCGAAGGAGCCAGGACCCAAAGACCTAGCTGGCCTGAAGGGCCCCCAGGGGGCCCCCAAGCAGCCCCTCTCCATTTGGGTCTGGGGGCTTTCGTTGGGCCGGGAACCTGGGAGATTCCTGCAAGGTTGCAGTTCGCGGCTGGAGAAGCACTCTCCGGCCAACATGCCCAACTGCAGCAACAGCTCCCAAACCGAAGGAGCCAGGACCCAAAGACCTAGCTGGCCTGAAGGGCCTCCAGGGGGCCCCCAAGCAGCCCCTCTCCATTTGGGTCTGGGGGCTTTCTTTAGGCTGAGAACCTGGGAGATACCAGCAAGGTTGCAGTTCGCGGCCCGAGAAGCACTCTCCGGCCAACATGCCCAATATCCAGCAACAGCTCCCAAACCGAAGGAGCCAGGACCCAAAGACCTAGCTGGCCTGAAGGGCCCCCAGAAGGCCACCAAGCAGCCCCTCTCCATTTGGGTCTGGGGGCTTTCGTTGGGAATGTATACCTGAGAGGTACCTGCAAGTTACAGTTAGCGGCCCGAGAAGCACTCTCCGGCCAACATGCCCAACTGCAGCAACAGCTCCCAAAGCGAAGGAGCCAGGACCCAAAGACCTAGCTGGCCTGAAGGGCCCCCAGGGGGCCCCCAAGCAGCCCCTCTCCATTTGGGTCTGGGGGCTTTCATTAGGCCGGGAACCTGGGAGAATCCTGCAAGGTTGCAGTTCGCGGCCCGAGAAGCACTCTCCGGCCAACATGCCCAACTGCAGCAACAGCTCCCAAAGCGAAGGAGCCAGGACCCAAAGACCTAGCTGGCCTGAAGTGCCCCCAGGGGGCCCCAGAGCAGCCCCTCCCCATTTGGGTCTGGGGGCTTTCGTTGTGCCGGGAACCTGGGAGATTCCTGCAAGGTTGCAGTTCGCGGCCCGAGAAGCACTCTCCGGCCAACATGCCCAACTGCAGCAACAGCTCCCAAAGCGAAGGAGCCAGGACCCAAAGACCTAGCTGGCCTGAAGGGCCCCCAGGGGTCCCCCA
The DNA here is from genome assembly GCF_964237585.1 of Gallinula chloropus. Lineage (NCBI taxonomy): Eukaryota > Metazoa > Chordata > Aves > Gruiformes > Rallidae > Gallinula > Gallinula chloropus. The sequence continues at coordinate 163,030 of NW_028168056.1, read as the reverse complement.
AGCAGCCCCTCTCCATTTGGGTCTGGGGGCTTTAGTTGGGCTGGGAACCTGGGAGGTACCTGCAAGGTTGCAGTTCACGGACTGAGAAGCACTCTCCGGCCAACATGCCCAATATCCAGCAACAGCTCCCAAAGCGAAGGAGCCAGGACCCAAAGACCTAGCTGGCCTGAAGGGCCCCCAGGGGGCCCCCAAGCAGCCCCTCTCCATTTGGGTCTGGGGGCTTTCGTTGGGCATGTATACGTGAGAGGTACCTGCAAGGTTACAGTTCGCGGCCCGAGAAGCACTCTCCGGCCAACATGCCCAACTGCAGCAACAGCTCCCAAACCGAAGGAGCCAGGACCCAAAGACCTAGCTGGCCTGAAGGGCCCCCAGGGGGCCCCCAAGCAGCACCTCTCAATTTGGGTCTGGGGGCTTTCGTTGGGCATGGAACCTGGGAGAATCCTGCAAGGTTGCAGTTCGCGGCCCTAGAAGCACTCTCCGGCCAACATGCCCAACTGCAGCAACAGCTCCCAAACCGAAGGAGCCAGGACCCAAAGACCTAGCTGGCCTGAAGGGCCCCCAGGGGGCCCCCAAGCAGCCCCTCTCAATTTGGGTCTGGGGGCTTTCGTTGGGCCGGGAAACTGGGAGAATCCTGCAAGGTTGCAGTTCGCGGCCCGAGAAGCACTCTCCGGCCAACATGCCCAACTGCAGCAACAGCTCCCAAAGCGAAGGAGCCAGGACCCAAAGAACTAGCTGGCCTGAAGTGCCCCCAGGGGGCCCCCAAGCAGCCCCTCTCCATTTGGGTCTGGGGGCTTTCGTTGGGCCGGGAACCTGGGAGATTCCTGCAAGGTTGCAGTTCGCGGCCCGAGAAGCACTCTCCGGCCAACATGCCCAACTGCAGCAACAGCTCCCAAAGTGAAGGAGCCAGGACCCAAAGACCTAGCTGGCCTGAAGGGCCCCCAGGGGGTCCCCAAGCAGCCCCTCTCCATTTGGGTCTGGGGGCTTTCGTTGGGCCGGGAACCTGGGAGAATCCTGCAAGGTTGCAGTTCGCGGCCCGAGAAGCACTCTCCGGCCAACATGCCCAACTGCAGCAACAGCTCCCAAACCGAAGGAGCCAGGACCCAAAGACCTAGCTGGCCTGAAGGGCCCCCAGGGGGCCCCCAAGCAGCACCTCTCAATTTGGGTCTGGGGGCTTTCGTTGGGCATGGAACCTGGGAGAATCCTGCAAGGTTGCAGTTCGCGGCCCTAGAAGCACTCTCCGGCCAACATGCCCAACTGCAGCAACAGCTCCCAAACCGAAGGAGCCAGGACCCAAAGACCTAGCTGGCCTGAAGGGCCCCCAGGGGGCCCCCAAGCAGCCCCTCTCCATTTGGGTCTGGGGGCTTTCGTTGGGCCGGGAACCTGGGAGAATCCTGCAAGGTTGCAGTTCGCGGCCCGAGAAGCACTCTCCGGCCAACATGCCCAATATCCAGCAACAGCTCCCAAAGCGAAGGAGCCAGGACCCAAAGAACTAGCTGGCCTGAAGTGCCCCCAGGGGGCCCGCAAGCAGCCCCTCTCCATTTGGGTCTGGGGGCTTTCGTTCGGCCGGGAACCTGGGAGGTACCTGCAAGGTTGCAGTTCGCGGCCCGAGAAGCACTCTCCGGCCAACATGCCCAACTGCAGCAACAGCTCCCAAAGCGAAGGAGCCAGGACCCAAAGAACTAGCTGGCCTGAAGTGCCCCCAGGGGGCCCCCAAGCAGCCCCTCTCCATTTGGGTCTGGGGGCTTTCGTTGTGCCGGGAACCTGGGAGATTCCTGCAAGGTTGCAGTTCGCGGCCCTAGAAGCACTCTCCGGCCAACATGCCCAATATCCAGCAACAGCTCTCAAAGCGAAGGAGCCAGGACCCAAAGACCTAGCTGGCCTGAAGGGCCCCCAGGGGGCCCCCAAGCAGCCCCTCTCCATTTGGGTCTGGGGGCTTTCGTTGGGCCGGGAACCTGGGAGATTCCTGCAAGGTTGCAGTTCGAGGCCCGAGAAGCACTCTCCGGCCAACATGCCCAACTGCAGCAACAGCTCCCAAAGCGAAGGAGCCAGGACCCAAAGACCTATCTGGCCTGAAGGGCCCCCAGGGGGCCCCCAAGCAGCCCCTCTCAATTTGGGTCTGGGGGCCTTCGTTGGGCATGGATACCTGAGAGGTACCTGCAAGATTACAGTTCGCGGCCCGAGAAGCACTCTCCGGCCAACATGCCCAACTGCAGCAACAGCTCCCAAACCGAATGAGCCAGGACCCAAAGACCTAGCTGGCCTGAAGGGCCCCCAGGGGGCCCCCAAGCAGCCCCTCTCCATTTGGGTCGGGGGGCTTTTGTTGGGCATGGAACCTGGGAGATTCCTGCAAGGTTGCAGTTCGCGGTCCGAGAAGCACTCTCCGCCCAACATGCCCAACTGCAGCAACAGCTCCCAAAGCGAAGGAGCCAGGACCCAAAGACCTATCTGGCCTGAAGGGCCCCCAGGGGGCCACCAAGCAGCCCGTCTCCATTTGGGTCTGGGGGCTTTTGTTGGGCGGGGAACCTGGGAGATTCATGCAAGGTTGCAGTTCGAGGCCCGAGAAGCACTCTCCGGCCAACATGCTCAACTGCAGCAACAGCTCCCAAAGCGAAGGAGCCAGGACCCAAAGACCTAGCTGGCCTGAAGGGCCCCCAGGGGGCCCCCAAGCAGCCCCTCTCCATTTGGGTCTGGGGGCTTTCGTTGTGCCGGGAACCTGGGAGATTCCTGCAAGGTTGCAGTTCGCGGCCGGAGAAGCACTCTCCGGCCAACATGCCCAACTGCAGCAACAGCTCCCAAACCGAAGGAGCCAGGACCCAAAGACCTAGCTGGCCTGAAGGGCCTCCAGGGGGCCCCCAAGCAGCCCCTCTCCATTTGGGTCTGGGGGCTTTCTTTAGGCTGAGAACCTGGGAGATACCAGCAAGGTTGCAGTTCGCGGCCCGAGAAGCACTCTCCGGCCAACATGCCCAATATCCAGCAACAGCTCCCAAACCGAAGGAGCCAGGACCCAAAGACCTAGCTGGCCTGAAGGGCCCCCAGAAGGCCACCAAGCAGCCCCTCTCCATTTGGGTCTGGGGGCTTTCGTTGGGAATGTATACCTGAGAGGTACCTGCAAGATACAGTTCGAGGCCCGAGAAGCACTCTCCGGCCAACATGCCCAACCGCAGCAACAGCTCCCAAAGCCAAGGAGCCAGGACCCAAAGACCTAGCTGGCCTGAAGTGCCCCGAGGGGGCCACCAAGCAGCCCCTCTCCATTTGGGTCTGGGGGCTTTCGTTAGGCCGGGAACCTGGGAGAATCCTGCAAGGTTGCAGTTCGCGGCCCGAGAAGCACTCTCCGGCCAACATGCCCAACTGCAGCAACAGCTCCCAAAGCGAAGGAGCCAGGACCCAAAGACCTAGCTGGCCTGAAGGGCCCCCAGGGGGCCCCCAAGCAGCCCCTCTCCATTTGGGTCTGGGGGCTTTCGTTGGGCTTGGAACCTGGGAGAATCCTGCAAGGTTGCAGTTCGCGGCCCTAGAAGCACTCTCCGGCCAACATGCCCAACTGCAGCAACAGCTCCCAAACCGAAGGAGCCAGGACCCAAAGACCTAGCTGGCCTGAAGGGCCCCCAGGGGGCCCCCAAGCAGCCCCTCTCCATTTGGGTCTGGGGGCTTTAGTTGGGCCGGGAACCTGGGAGGTACCTGCAAGGTTGCAGTTCGTGGCCCGAGAAGCACTCTCCGGCCAACATGCCCAACTGCAGCAACAGCTCCCAAAGCGAATGAGCCAGGACACAAAGACCTAGCTGGCCTGAAGGGCCTCCAGGGGGCCCCCAAGTAGCCCCTCTCCATTTGGGTATGGGGGCTTTCTTTAGGCTGAGAACCTGGGAGATACCAGCAAGGTTGCAGTTCGCGGCCCGAGAAGCACTCTGCGGCCAACATGCCCAATATCCAGCAACAGCTCCCAAACCGAAGGAGCCAGGACCCAAAGACCTAGCTGGCCTGAAGGGCCCCCAGAAGGCCACCAAGCAGCCCCTCTCAATTTGGGTCTGGGGGCTTTTGTTGGGCATGTATACCTGACACGTACCTGCAAGTTACAGTTCGAGGCCCGAGAAGCACTCTCCGGCCAACATGCCCAACTGCAGCAACAGCTCCCAAAGCGAAGGAGCCAGGACCCAAAGACCTAGCTGGCCTGAAGGGCCCCCAGGGGGCCCCCAAGCAGCCCCTCTCCATTTGGGTCTGGGGGCTTTAGTTGGGCTGGGAACCTGGGAGGTACCTGCAAGGTTGCAGTTCGCGGACGGAGAAGCACTCTCCGGCCAACATGCCCAATATCCAGCAACAGCTCCCAAAGCGAAGGAGCCAGGACCCAAAGACCTAGCTGGCCTGAAGGGCCCCCAGGGGGCCCCCAAGCAGCCCCTCTCCATTTGGGTCTAGGGGCTTTCGTTGGGCCGGGAACCTGGGAAATTCCTGAAAGGTTGCAGTTCGCGGCCCGAGAAGCACTCTCCGGCCAACATGCCCAACTGCAGCAACAGCTCCCAAAGCGAAGGAGCCAGGACCCAAAGACCTAGCTGGCCTGAAGGGCCCCCAGGGGGCCCCCAAGCAGCCCCTCTCCATTTGGGTCTGGGGGCTTTCGTTGGGCATGTATACCTGGGAGGTACCTGCAAGGTTGCAGTTCGCGGCCCGAGAAGCACTCTCCGACCAGCATGCCCAACTGCAGCAACAGCTCCCAAAGCGAAGGAGCCAGGACCCAAAGACCTAGCTGGCCTGAAGGGCCCCCAGGGGGCCCCCAAGCAGCCCCTCTCAATTTGGGTCTGGGGGCTTTCGTTGGGCATGTATACCTGGGAGGTACCTGCAAGGTTACAGTTCGCGGCCCGAGAAGCACTCTCCGGCCAACATGCCCAACTGCAGCAACAGCTCCCAAAGCGAAGGAGCCAGGACCCAAAGACCTAGCTGGCCTGAAGTGCCCCCAGGGGGTCCCCAAGCAGCCCCTCTCCATTTGGGTCTGGGGGCTTTCGTTGGGCGGGGAAACTGGGAGATTCCTGCAAGGTTGCAGTTCGCGGCCCGAGAAGCACTCTCTGGCCAACATGCCCAACTGCAGCAACAGCTCCCAAAGCGAAGGAGCCAGGACCCAAAGACCTAGCTGGCCTGAAGGGCCCCCAGGTGGCCCCCAAGCAGCCCCTCTCAATTTGGGTCTGGGGGCTTTCGTTGGGCATGTATACCTGGGAGGTACCTGCAAGGTTGCAGTTCGCGGCCCGAGAAGCACTCTCCGGCCAGCATGCCCAACTGCAGCAACAGCTCCCAAACCGAAGGAGCCAGGACCCAAAGACCTAGCTGGCCTGAAGGGCCCCCAGGGGGGCCCCAAGCAGCCCCTCTCAATTTGGGTCTGGGGGCTTTCGTTGAGCCGGGAACCTGGGAGAATCCTGCAAGGTTGCAGTTCGCGGCCCGAGAAGCACTCTCCGGCCAACATGCACAACTGCAGCAACAGCTCCCAAACCGAAGGAGCCAGGACCCAAAGACCTAGCTGGCCTGAAGGGCCCCCAGGGGGCCCCCAAGCAGCCCCTCTCAATTTGGGTCTGGGGGCTTTCGTTGGGCTGGGAACCTGGGAAATTCCTGCAAGGTTGCAGTTCGAGGCCCGAGAAGCACTCTCCGGCCAACATGCCCAACTGCAGCAACAGCTCCCAAAGCGAAGGAGCCAGGACCCAAAGACCTAGCTGGCCTGAAGGGCCCCCAGGGGGGCCCCAAGCAGCCCCTCTCAATTTGGGTCTGGGGGCTTTCGTTGGGCCGGGAACCTGGGAGAATCCTGCAAGGTTGCAGTTCGCGGCCCGAGAAGCACTCTCCGGCCAACATGCCCAACTGCAGCAACAGCTCCCAAACCGAAGGAGCCAGGACCCAAAGACCTAGCTGGCCTGAAGGGCCCCCAGGGGGCCCCCAAGCAGCCCCTCTCCATTTGGGTCTGGGGGCTTTCGTTGGGCCGGGAACCTGGGAGAATCCTGCAAGGTTGCAGTTCGCGGCCCGAGAAGCACTCTCCGGCCAGCATGCCTAACTGCAGCAACAGCTCCCAAAGCGAAGGAGCCAGGACAAAAAGACCTAGATGGCCTGAAGGGCCCCCAGGGGGCCACCAAGCAGCCCCTCTCAATTTGGGTCTGGGGGCTTTCGTTGGGCATGGATACCTGAGAGGTACCTGCAAGGTTACAGTTCGCGGCCGGAGAAGCACTCTCCGGCCAACATGCTCAACTGCAGCAACAGCTCCCAAACCGAAGGAGCCAGGACCCAAAGACCTAGCTGGCCTGAAGTGCCCCCAGGGGGTCCCCAAGCAGCCCCTCTCCATTTGGGTCTGGGGGCTTTCGTTGGGCATGTATACCTGGGAGGTACCTGCAAGGTTACAGTTCGCGGCCCGAGAAGCACTCTCCGGCCAACATGCCCAACTGCAGCAACAGCTCCCAAACCGAAGGAGCCAGGACCCAAAGACCTAGCTGGCCTGAAGGGCCCCCAGGGGGGCCCCAAGCAGCCCCTCTCCATTTGGGTCTGGGGGCTTTCGTTGAGCCGGGAACCTGGGAGGTACCTGCAAGGTTGCAGTTCGCGGCCCGAGAAGCACTCTCCGGACAACATGCCCAACTGCAGCAACAGCTCCCAAAGCGAAGGAGCCAGGACCCAAAGACCTAGCTGGCCTGAAGGGCTCCCTGGGGGCCCCCAAGCAGCCCCTCTCAATTTGGGTCTAGGGGCTTTCGTTGGGCCGGGAACCTGGGAAATTCCTGCAAGGTTGCAGTTCGAGGCCCGAGAAGCACTCTCCGGCCAGCATGCCCAACTGCAGCAACAGCTCCCAAACCGAAGGAGCCAGGACAAAAAGACCTAGCTGGCCTGAAGGGCCCCCAGGGGGCCACCAAGCAGCCCCTCTCAATTTGGGTCTGGGGGCTTTCGTTGGGCATGGATACCTGAGAGGTACCTGCAAGGTTACAGTTCGCGGCCGGAGAAGCACTCTCCGGCCAACATGCCCAACTGCAGCAACAGCTCCCAAAGCGAAGGAGCCAGGACCCAAAGACCTAGCTGGCCTGAAGGGCCCCCAGGGGGCCCCCAAGCAGCCCCTCTCAATTTGGGTCTAGGGGCTTTCGTTGGGCCGGGAACCTGGGAAATTCCTGCAAGGTTGCAGTTCGCGGTCCGAGAAGCACTCTCCGGCCAACATGCCTAACTGCAGCAACAGCTCCCAAAGCGAAGGAGCCAGGACCCAAAGACCTAGCTGGCCTGAAGGGCCCCCAGGGGGCCCCCAAGCAGCCCCTCTCCATTTGGGTCTGGGGGCTTTCATTGGGCATGGAACCTGGGAGATTCCTGCAAGGTTGCAGTTCGCGGCCCGAGAAGCACTCTCCGGCCAACATGCCCAACTGCAGCAACAGCTCCCAAAGCGAAGGAGCCAGGACCCAAAGACCTAGCTGGCCTGAAGGGCCCCCAGGGGGGCCCCAAGCAGCCCCTCTCCATTTGGGTCTGGGGGCTTTCGTTGGGCCGGGAACCTGGGAGAATCCTGCAAGGTTGCAGTTCGCGGCCCGAGAAGCACTCTCCGGCCAACATGCACAACTGCAGCAACAGCTCCCAAACCGAAGGAGCCAGGACCCAAAGACCTAGCTGGCCTGAAGGGCCCCCAGGGGGCCCCCAAGCAGCCCCTCTCCATTTGGGTCTGGGGGCTTTCGTTGGGCCGGGAACCTGGGAGGTACCTGCAAGGTTGCAGTTCGCGGCCCGAGAAGCACTCTCCGGCCAGCATGCCCAACTGCAGCAACAGCTCCCAAAGCGAAGGAGCCAGGACAAAAAGACCTAGCTGGCCTGAAGGGCCCCCAGGGGGCCACCAAGCAGCCCCTCTCAATTTGGGTCTGGGGGCTTTCGTTGGGCATGGATACCTGAGAGGTACCTGCAAGGTTACAGTTCGCGGCCGGAGAAGCACTCTCCGGCCAACATGCTCAACATGCAGCAACAGCTCCCAAACCGAAGGAGCCAGGACCCAAAGACCTAGCTGGCCTGAAGGGCCCCCATGGGGCCCCCAAGCAGCCCCTCTCAATTTGGGTCTGGGGGCTTTCGTTGGGCGGGGAAACTGGGAGATTCCTGCAAGGTTGCAGTTCGCGGCCCGAGAAGCACTCTCTGGCCAACATGCCCAACTGCAGCAACAGCTCCCAAAGCGAAGGAGCCAGGACCCAAAGACCTAGCTGGCCTGAAGGGCCCCCAGGGGGCCCCCAAGCAGCCCCTCTCAATTTGGGTCTGGGGGCTTTCGTTGGGCATCTATACCTGGGAGGTACCTGCAAGGTTGCAGTTCGCGGCCCGAGAAGCACTCTCCGGCCAGCATGCCCAACTGCAGCAACAGCTCCCAAAGCGAAGGAGCCAGGACCCAAAGACCTAGCTGGCCTGAAGGGCCCCCAGGGGGCCCCCAAGCAGCCCCTCTCAATTTGGGTCTGGGGGCTTTCGTTGGGCATGTATACCTGGGAGGTACCTGCAAGGTTACAGTTCGCGGCCCGAGAAGCACTCTCCGGCCAACATGCCCAACTGCAGCAACAGCTCCCAAAGCGAAGGAGCCAGGACCCAAAGACCTAGCTGGCCTGAAGTGCCCCCAGGGGGTCCCCAAGCAGCCCCTCTCCATTTGGGTCTGGGGGCTTTCGTTGGGCGGGGAAACTGGGAGATTCATGCAAGGTTGCAGTTCGCGGCCCGAGAAGCACTCTCCGGCCAACATGCCCAACTGCAGCAACAGCTCCCAAAGCGAAGGAGCCAGGACACAAAGACCTAGCTGGCCTGAAGGGCCCCCAGGGGGGCCCCAAGCAGCCCCTCTCCATTTGGGTCTGGGGGCTTTCGTTGGGCCGGGAACCTGGGAGGTACCTGCAAGGTTGCAGTTCGCGGCCCGAGAAGCACTCTCCGGCCAGCATGCCCAACTGCAGCAACAGCTCCCAAAGCGAAGGAGCCAGGACAAAAAGACCTAGCTGGCCTGAAGGGCCCCCAGGGGGCCACCAAGCAGCCCCTCTCAATTTGGGTCTGGGGGCTTTCGTTGGGCATGGATACCTGAGAGGTACCTGCAAGGTTACAGTTCGCGGCCGGAGGAGCACTCTCCGGCCAACATGCTCAACTGCAGCAACAGCTCCCAAACCGAAGGAGCCAGGACCCAAAGACCTAGCTGGCCTGAAGGGCCCCCAGGGGGCCCCCAAGCAGCCCCTCTCAATTTGGGTCTAGGGGCTTTCGTTGGGCCGGGAACCTGGGAAATTCCTGCAAGGTTGCAGTTCGCGGCCCGAGAAGCACTCTCCGGCCAACATGCCCAACTGCAGCAACAGCTCCCAAAGCGAAGGAGCCAGGACCCAAAGACCTAGCTGGCCTGAAGGGCCCCCAGGGGGCCCCCAAGCAGCCCCTCTCCATTTGGGTCTGGGGGCTTTCGTTGGGCATGTATACCTGGGAGGTACCTGCAAGGTTGCAGTTCGCGGCCCGAGAAGCACTCTCCGGCCAGCATGCCCAACTGCAGCAACAGCTCCCAAAGCGAAGGAGCCAGGACCCAAAGACCTAGCTGGCCTGAAGTGCCCCCAGGGGGCCCCCAAGCAGCCCCTCTCAATTTGGGTCTGGGGGCTTTCGTTGGGCATGTATACCTGGGAGGTACCTGCAAGGTTACAGTTCGCGGCCCGAGAAGCACTCTCCGGCCAACATGCCCAACTGCAGCAACAGCTCCCAAAGCGAAGGAGCCAGGACCCAAAGACCTAGCTGGCCTGAAGTGCCCCCAGGGGGTCCCCAAGCAGCCCCTCTCCATTTGGGTCTGGGGGCTTTCGTTGGGCGGGGAAACTGGGAGATTCCTGCAAGGTTGCAGTTCGCGGCCCGAGAAGCACTCTCTGGCCAACATGCCCAACTGCAGCAACAGCTCCCAAAGCGAAGGAGCCAGGACCCAAAGACCTAGCTGGCCTGAAGGGCCCCCAGGGGGCCCCCAAGCAGCCCCTCTCCATTTGGGTCTGGGGGCTTTCGTTGGGCCGGGAACCTGGGAGAATCCTGCAAGGTTGCAGTTCGCGGCCCGAGAAGCACTCTCCGGCCAACATGCCCAACTGCAGCAACAGCTCCCAAAGCGAAGGAGCCAGGACACAAAGACCTAGCTGGCCTGAAGGGCCCCCAGGGGGCCACCAAGCAGCCCCTCTCAATTTGGGTCTGGGGGCATTCGTTGGGCCGGGAACCTGGGAGATTCCTGCGAGGTTGCAGTTCGCGGCCCGAGAAGCACTCTCCGGCCAACATGCCCAACTGCAGCAACAGCTCCCAAAGCGAAGGAGCCAGGACCCAAAGACCTAGCTGGCCTGAAGGGCCCCCAGGGGGCCCCCAAGCAGCCCCTCTCCATTTGGGTCTGGGGGCTTTCGTTGGGCCGGGAACCTGGGAGAATCCTGCAAGGTTGCAGTTCGCGGCCCGAGAAGCACTCTCCGGCCAGCATGCCCAACTGCAGCAACAGCTCCCAAAGCGAAGGAGCCAGGACAAAAAGACCTAGCTGGCCTGAAGGGCCCCCAGGGGGCCACCAAGCAGCCCCTCTCAATTTGGGTCTGGGGGCTTTCGTTGGGCATGGATACCTGAGAGGTACCTGCAAGGTTACAGTTCGCGGCCGGAGAAGCACTCTCCGGCCAACATGCTCAACTGCAGCAACAGCTCCCAAACCGAAGGAGCCAGGACCCAAAGACCTAGCTGGCCTGAAGGGCCCCCAGGGGGCCCCCAAGCAGCCCCTCTCAATTTGGGTCTGGGGGCTTTCGTTGGGCGGGGAAACTGGGAGATTCCTGCAAGGTTGCAGTTCGCGGCCCGAGAAGCACTCTCTGGCCAACATGCCCAACTGCAGCAACAGCTCCCAAAGCGAAGGAGCCAGGACCCAAAGACCTAGCTGGCCTGAAGGGCCCCCAGGGGGCCCCCAAGCAGCCCCTCTCAATTTGGGTCTGGGGGCTTTCGTTGGGCATCTATACCTGGGAGGTACCTGCAAGGTTGCAGTTCGCGGCCCGAGAAGCACTCTCCGGCCAGCATGCCCAACTGCAGCAACAGCTCCCAAAGCGAAGGAGCCAGGACCCAAAGACCTAGCTGGCCTGAAGGGCCCCCAGGGGGCCCCCAAGCAGCCCCTCTCAATTTGGGTCTGGGGGCTTTCGTTGGGCATGTATACCTGGGAGGTACCTGCAAGGTTACAGTTCGCGGCCCGAGAAGCACTCTCCGGCCAACATGCCCAACTGCAGCAACAGCTCCCAAAGCGAAGGAGCCAGGACCCAAAGACCTAGCTGGCCTGAAGTGCCCCCAGGGGGTCCCCAAGCAGCCCCTCTCCATTTGGGTCTGGGGGCTTTCGTTGGGCGGGGAAACTGGGAGATTCATGCAAGGTTGCAGTTCGCGGCCCGAGAAGCACTCTCCGGCCAACATGCCCAACTGCAGCAACAGCTCCCAAACCGAAGGAGCCAGGACACAAAGACCTAGCTGGCCTGAAGGGCCCCCAGGGGGGCCCCAAGCAGCCCCTCTCAATTTGGGTCTGGGGGCTTTCGTTGAGCCGGGAACCTGGGAGATTCCTGCAAGGTTGCAGTTCGCGGCCGGAGAAGCACTCTCCGGCCAACATGCCCAACTGCAGCAACAGCTCCCAATCCGAAGGAGCCAGGACCCAAAGACCTAGCTGGCCTGAAGGGCCCCCAGGGGGCCCCCAAGCAGCCCCTCTCAATTTGGGTCTAGGGGATTTCGTTGGGCATGGAACCTGGGAGATTCCTGCAAGGTTGCAGTTCGCGGCCCGAGAAGCACTCTCCGGCCAACATGCCCAACTGCAGCAACAGCTCCCAAAGCGAAGGAGCCAGGACCCAAAGACCTAGCTGGCCTGAAGGGCCCCCAGGGGGCCCCCAAGCAGCCCCTCTCAATTTGGGTCTGGGGGCTTTCGTTGGGCATCTATACCTGGGAGGTACCTGCAAGGTTGCAGTTCGCGGCCCGAGAAGCACTCTCCGGCCAGCATGCCCAACTGCAGCAACAGCTCCCAAAGCGAAGGAGCCAGGACCCAAAGACCTAGCTGGCCTGAAGGGCCCCCAGGGGGCCCCCAAGCAGCCCCTCTCAATTTGGGTCTGGGGGCTTTCGTTGGGCATGTATACCTGGGAGGTACCTGCAAGGTTACAGTTCGCGGCCCGAGAAGCACTCTCCGGCCAACATGCCCAACTGCAGCAACAGCTCCCAAAGCGAAGGAGCCAGGACCCAAAGACCTAGCTGGCCTGAAGTGCCCCCAGGGGGTCCCCAAGCAGCCCCTCTCCATTTGGGTCTGGGGGCTTTCGTTGGGCGGGGAAACTGGGAGATTCATGCAAGGTTGCAGTTCGCGGCCCGAGAAGCACTCTCCGGCCAACATGCCCAACTGCAGCAACAGCTCCCAAACCGAAGGAGCCAGGACACAAAGACCTAGCTGGCCTGAAGGGCCCCCAGGGGGGCCCCAAGCAGCCCCTCTCAATTTGGGTCTGGGGGCTTTCGTTGAGCCGGGAAACTGGGAAATTCCTGCAAGGTTGCAGTTCGAGGCCCGAGAAGCACTCTCCGGCCAACATGCCCAACTGCAGCAACAGCTCCCAAAGCGAAGGAGCCAGGACAAAAAGACCTAGCTGGCCTGAAGGGCCCCCAGGGGGCCCCCAAGCAGCCCCTCTCCATTTGGGTCTGGGGGCTTTCGTTGGGCATGGAACCTGGGAGATTCCTGCAAGGTTGCAGTTCGCGGCCCGAGAAGCACTCTCCGGCCAACATGCCCAACTGCAGCAACAGCTCCCAAAGCGAAGGAGCCAGGACCCAAAGACCTAGCTGGCCTGAAGGGCCCCCAGGGGGCCCCCAAGCAGCCCCTCTCCATTTGGGTCTGGGGGCTTTCGTTGGGCATGTATACCTGGGAGGTACCTGCAAGGTTGCAGTTCGCGGCCCGAGAAGCACTCTCCGGCCAGCATGCCCAACTGCAGCAACAGCTCCCAAAGCGAAGGAGCCAGGACCCAAAGACCTAGCTGGCCTGAAGGGCCCCCATGGGGCACCCAAGGAGCTCCTCTCCATTTGGGTCTGGGGGCTTTCGTTGGGCATGTATACCTAGGAGGTACCTGCAAGGTTACAGTTCGCGGCCCGAGAAGCACTCTCCGGCCAACATGCCCAACTGCAGCAACAGCTCCCAAAGCGAAGGAGCCAGGACCCAAAGACCTAGCTGGCCTGAAGTGCCCCCAGGGGGTCCCCAAGCAGCCCCTCTCCATTTGGGTCTGGGGGCTTTCGTTGGGCGGGGAAACTGGGAGATTCCTGCAAGGTTGCAGTTCGCGGCCCAAGAAGCACTCTCTGGCCAACATGCCCAACTGCAGCAACAGCTCCCAAAGCGAAGGAGCCAGGACCCAAAGACCTAGCTGGCCTGAAGGGCCCCCAGGGGGCCCCCAAGCAGCCCCTCTCCATTTGGGTCTGGGGGCTTTCGTTGGGCATGTATACCTGGGAGGTACCTGCAAGGTTGCAGTTCGCGGCCCGAGAAGCACTCTCCGGCCAGCATGCCCAACTGCAGCAACAGCTCCCAAAGCGAAGGAGCCAGGACCCAAAGACCTAGCTGGCCTGAAGGGCCCCCAGGGGGCCCCCAAGCAGCCCCTCTCCATTTGGGTCTGGGGGCTTTCGTTGGGCGGGGAAACTGGGAGATTCATGCAAGGTTGCAGTTCGCGGCCCGAGAAGCACTCTCCGGCCAACATGCCCAACTGCAGCAACAGCTCCCAAAGCGAAGGAGCCAGGACCCAAAGACCTAGCTGGCCTGAAGGGCCCCCAGGGGGGCCCCAAGCAGCCCCTCTCAATTTGGGTCTGGGGGCTTTTGTTGAGCCGGGAACCTGGGAGAATCCTGCAAGGTTGCAGTTCGCGGCCCGAGAAGCACTCTCCGGCCAACATGCCCAACTGCAGCAACAGCTCCCAAAGCGAAGGAGCCAGGACCCAAAGACCTAGCTGGCCTGAAGGGCCCCCAGGGGGCCCCCAAGCAGCCCCTCTCAATTTGGGTCTGGGGGCTTTCGTTGGGCCGGGAACCTGGGAAATTCCTGCAAGGTTGCAGTTCGAGGCCCGAGAAGCACTCTCCGGCCAACATGCCCAACTGCAGCAACAGCTCCCAAAGCGAAGGAGCCAGGACAAAAAGACCTAGCTGGCCTGAAGGGCCCCCAGGGGGCCCCCAAGCAGCCCCTCTCCATTTGGGTCTGGGGGCTTTCGTTGGGCATGGAACCTGGGAGATTCCTGCAAGGTTGCAGTTCGCGGCCCGAGAAGCACTCTCCGGCCAACATGCCCAACTGCAGCAACAGCTCCCAAACCGAAGGAGCCAGGACCCAAAGACCTAGCTGGCCTGAAGGGCCCCCAGGGGGGCCCCAAGCAGCCCCTCTCCATTTGGGTCTGGGGGCTTTCGTTGGGCCGGGAACCTGGGAGAATCCTGCAAGGTTGCAGTTCGCGGCCCGAGAAGCACTCTCCGGCCAACATGCACAACTGCAGCAACAGCTCCCAAACCGAAGGAGCCAGGACCCAAAGACCTAGCTGGCCTGAAGGGCCCCCAGGGGGCCCCCAAGCAGCCCCTCTCCATTTGGGTCTGGGGGCTTTCGTTGGGCCGGGAACCTGGGAGAATCCTGCAAGGTTGCAGTTCGCGGCCCGAGAAGCACTCTCCGGCCAGCATGCCCAACTGCAGCAACAGCTCCCAAACCGAAGGAGCCAGGACAAAAAGACCTAGCTGGCCTGAAGGGCCCCCAGGGGGCCCCCAAGCAGCCCCTCTCAATTTGGGTCTGGGGGCTTTCGTTGGGCGGGGAAACTGGGAGATTCCTGCAAGGTTGCAGTTCGCGGCCCTAGAAGCACTCTCTGGCCAACATGCCCAACTGCAGCAACAGCTCCCAAAGCGAAGGAGCCAGGACCCAAAGACCTAGCTGGCCTGAAGGGCCCCCAGGGGGCCACCAAGCAGCCCCTCTCAATTTGGGTCTGGGGGCTTTCGTTGGGCATGTATACCTGGGAGGTACCTGCAAGGTTGCAGTTCGCGGCCCGAGAAGCACTCTCCGGCCAGCATGCCCAACTGCAGCAACAGCTCCCAAACCGAAGGAGCCAGGACCCAAAGACCTAGCTGGCCTGAAGGGCCCCCAGGGGGCCCCCAAGCAGCCCCTCTCAATTTGGGTCTGGGGGCTTTCGTTGGGCATGTATACCTGGGAGGTACCTGCAAGGTTACAGTTCGCGGCCCGAGAAGCACTCTCCGGCCAACATGCCCAACTGCAGCAACAGCTCCCAAAGCGAAGGAGCCAGGACCCAAAGACCTAGCTGGCCTGAAGGGCCCCCAGGGGGGCCCCAAGCAGCCCCTCTCAATTTGGGTCTGGGGGCTTTCGTTGAGCCGGGAACCTGGGAGGTACCTGCAAGGTTGCAGTTCGCGGCCCGAGAAGCACTCTCCGGACAACATGCCCAACTGCAGCAACAGCTCCCAAACCGAAGGAGCCAGGACCCAAAGACCTAGCTGGCCTGAAGGGCCCCCAGGGGGCCCCCAAGCAGCCCCTCTCAATTTGGGTCTAGGGGCTTTCGTTGGGCCGGGAACCTGGGAAATTCCTGCAAGGTTGCAGTTCGAGGCCCGAGAAGCACTCTCCGGCCAACATGCCCAACTGCAGCAACAGCTCCCAAACCGAAGGAGCCAGGACAAAAAGACCTAGCTGGCCTGAAGGGCCCCCAGGGGGCCCCCAAGTAGCCTCTCTCCATTTGGGTCTGGGGGCTTTCGTTGGGCATGGAACCTGGGAGATTCCTGCAAGGTTGCAGTTCGCGGCCCGAGAAGCACTCTCCGGCCAACATGCCCAATATCCAGCAACAGCTCCCAAACCGAAGGAGCCAGGACCCAAAGACCTAGCTGGCCTGAAGGGCCCCCAGGGGGCCCCCAAGCAGCCCCTCTCAATTTGGGTCTGGGGGCTTTCGTTGGGCCGGGAACCTGGGAGAATCCTGCAAGGTTGCAGTTCGCGGCCCGAGAAGCACTCTCCGGCCAACATGCCCAACTGCAGCAACAGCTCCCAAAGCGAAGGAGCCAGGACCCAAAGACCTAGCTGGCCTGAAGGGCCCCCAGGGGGCCCCCAAGCAGCCCCTCTCCATTTGGGTCTGGGGGCTTTCGTTGGGCCGGGAACCTGGGAGAATCCTGCAAGGTTGCAGTTCGCGGCCCGAGAAGCACTCTCCGGCCAGCATGCCCAACTGCAGCAACATCTCCCAAAGCGAAGGAGCCAGGACAAAAAGACCTAGCTGGCCTGAAGGGCCCCCAGGGGGCCACCAAGCAGCCCCTCTCAATTTGGGTCTGGGGGCTTTCGTTGGGCATGGATACCTGAGAGGTACCTGCAAGGTTACAGTTCGCGGCCGGAGAAGCACTCTCCGGCCAACATGCCCAACTGCAGCAACAGCTCCCAAAGCGAAGGAGCCAGGACCCAAAGACCTAGCTGGCCTGAAGGGCCCCCAGGGGGCCCCCAAGCAGCCCCTCTCAATTTGGGTCTAGGGGCTTTCGTTGGGCCGGGAACCTGGGAAATTTTTGCAAGGTTGCAGTTCGCGGTCCGAGAAGCACTC
Source organism: Gallinula chloropus (assembly GCF_964237585.1). Taxonomy (NCBI): domain Eukaryota; kingdom Metazoa; phylum Chordata; class Aves; order Gruiformes; family Rallidae; genus Gallinula; species Gallinula chloropus. Next base: position 146,563 of record NW_028168056.1, on the reverse strand, counting down.
TCCGGCCAACATGCCTAACTGCAGCAACAGCTCCCAAAGCGAAGGAGCCAGGACCCAAAGACCTAGCTGGCCTGAAGGGCCCCCAGGGGGCCCCCAAGCAGCCCCTCTCCATTTGGGTCTGGGGGCTTTCGTTGGGCATGGAACCTGGGAGATTCCTGCAAGGTTGCAGTTCGCGGCCCGAGAAGCACTCTCCGGCCAACATGCCCAACTGCAGCAACAGCTCCCAAAGCGAAGGAGCCAGGACCCAAAGACCTAGCTGGCCTGAAGGGCCCCCAGGGGGGCCCCAAGCAGCCCCTCTCCATTTGGGTCTGGGGGCTTTCGTTGGGCCGGGAACCTGGGAGAATCCTGCAAGGTTGCAGTTCGCGGCCCGAGAAGCACTCTCCGGCCAACATGCACAACTGCAGCAACAGCTCCCAAACCGAAGGAGCCAGGACCCAAAGACCTAGCTGGCCTGAAGGGCCCCCAGGGGGCCCCCAAGCAGCCCCTCTCCATTTGGGTCTGGGGGCTTTCGTTGGGCCGGGAACCTGGGAGGTACCTGCAAGGTTGCAGTTCGCGGCCCGAGAAGCACTCTCCGGCCAGCATGCCCAACTGCAGCAACAGCTCCCAAAGCGAAGGAGCCAGGACAAAAAGACCTAGCTGGCCTGAAGGGCCCCCAGGGGGCCACCAAGCAGCCCCTCTCAATTTGGGTCTGGGGGCTTTCGTTGGGCATGGATACCTGAGAGGTACCTGCAAGGTTACAGTTCGCGGCCGGAGGAGCACTCTCCGGCCAACATGCTCAACTGCAGCAACAGCTCCCAAAGCGAAGGAGCCAGGACCCAAAGACCTAGCTGGCCTGAAGGGCCCCCAGGGGGCCCCCAAGCAGCCCCTCTCAATTTGGGTCTAGGGGCTTTCGTTGGGCCGGGAACCTGGGAAATTCCTGCAAGGTTGCAGTTCGCGGCCCGAGAAGCACTCTCCGGCCAACATGCCCAACTGCAGCAACAGCTCCCAAAGCGAAGGAGCCAGGACCCAAAGACCTAGCTGGCCTGAAGGGCCCCCAGGGGGCCCCCAAGCAGCCCCTCTCAATTTGGGTCTGGGGGCTTTCGTTGGGCATCTATACCTGGGAGGTACCTGCAAGGTTGCAGTTCGCGGCCCGAGAAGCACTCTCCGGCCAGCATGCCCAACTGCAGCAACAGCTCCCAAAGCGAAGGAGCCAGGACCCAAAGACCTAGCTGGCCTGAAGGGCCCCCAGGGGGCCCCCAAGCAGCCCCTCTCAATTTGGGTCTGGGGGCTTTCGTTGGGCATGTATACCTGGGAGGTACCTGCAAGGTTACAGTTCGCGGCCCGAGAAGCACTCTCCGGCCAACATGCCCAACTGCAGCAACAGCTCCCAAAGCGAAGGAGCCAGGACCCAAAGACCTAGCTGGCCTGAAGTGCCCCCAGGGGGTCCCCAAGCAGCCCCTCTCCATTTGGGTCTGGGGGCTTTCGTTGGGCGGGGAAACTGGGAGATTCATGCAAGGTTGCAGTTCGCGGCCCGAGAAGCACTCTCCGGCCAACATGCCCAACTGCAGCAACAGCTCCCAAACCGAAGGAGCCAGGACACAAAGACCTAGCTGGCCTGAAGGGCCCCCAGGGGGGCCCCAAGCAGCCCCTCTCCATTTGGGTCTGGGGGCTTTCGTTGGGCCGGGAACCTGGGAGGTACATGCAAGGTTGCAGTTCGCGGCCCGAGAAGCACTCTCCGGCCAGCATGCCCAACTGCAGCAACAGCTCCCAAAGCGAAGGAGCCAGGACAAAAAGACCTAGCTGGCCTGAAGGGCCCCCAGGGGGCCACCAAGCAGCCCCTCTCAATTTGGGTCTGGGGCTTTCGTTGGGCATGGATACCTGAGAGGTACCTGCAAGGTTACAGTTCGCGGCCGGAGGAGCACTCTCCGGCCAACATGCTCAACTGCAGCAACAGCTCCCAAACCGAAGGAGCCAGGACCCAAAGACCTAGCTGGCCTGAAGGGCCCCCAGGGGGCCCCCAAGCAGCCCCTCTCAATTTGGGTATAGGGGCTTTCGTTGGGCCGGGAACCTGGGAAATTCCTGCAAGGTTGCAGTTCGCGGCCCGAGAAGCACTCTCCGGCCAACATGCCCAACTGCAGCAACAGCTCCCAAAGCGAAGGAGCCAGGACCCAAAGACCTAGCTGGCCTGAAGTGCCCCCAGGGGGCCCCCAAGCAGCCCCTCTCCATTTGGGTCTGGGGGCTTTCGTTGGGCATGTATACCTGGGAGGTACCTGCAAGGTTGCAGTTCGCGGCCCGAGAAGCACTCTCCGGCCAGCATGCCCAACTGCAGCAACAGCTCCCAAAGCGAAGGAGCCAGGACCCAAAGACCTAGCTGGCCTGAAGTGCCCCCAGGGGGCCCCCAAGCAGCCCCTCTCAATTTGGGTCTGGGGGCTTTCGTTGGGCATGTATACCTGGGAGGTACCTGCAAGGTTACAGTTCGCGGCCCGAGAAGCACTCTCCGGCCAACATGCCCAACTGCAGCAACAGCTCCCAAAGCGAAGGAGCCAGGACCCAAAGACCTAGCTGGCCTGAAGGGCCCCCAGGGGGTCCCCAAGCAGCCCCTCTCCATTTGGGTCTGGGGGCTTTCGTTGGGCGGGGAAACTGGGAGATTCCTGCAAGGTTGCAGTTCGCGGCCCGAGAAGCACTCTCTGGCCAACATGCCCAACTGCAGCAACAGCTCCCAAAGCGAAGGAGCCAGGACCCAAAGACCTAGCTGGCCTGAAGGGCCCCCAGGGGGCCCCCAAGCAGCCCCTCTCCATTTGGGTCTGGGGGCTTTCGTTGGGCCGGGAACCTGGGAGAATCCTGCAAGGTTGCAGTTCGCGGCCCGAGAAGCACTCTCCGGCCAACATGCCCAACTGCAGCAACAGCTCCCAAAGCGAAGGAGCCAGGACACAAAGACCTAGCTGGCCTGAAGGGCCCCCAGGGGGCCACCAAGCAGCCCCTCTCAATTTGGGTCTGGGGGCATTCGTTGGGCCGGGAACCTGGGAGATTCCTGCAAGGTTGCAGTTCGCGGCCCGAGAAGCACTCTCCGGCCAACATGCCCAACTGCAGCAACAGCTCCCAAAGCGAAGGAGCCAGGACCCAAAGACCTAGCTGGCCTGAAGGGCCCCCAGGGGGCCCCCAAGCAGCCCCTCTCCATTTGGGTCTGGGGGCTTTCGTTGGGCCGGGAACCTGGGAGAATCCTGCAAGGTTGCAGTTCGCGGCCCGAGAAGCACTCTCCGGCCAGCATGCCCAACTGCAGCAACAGCTCCCAAAGCGAAGGAGCCAGGACAAAAAGACCTAGCTGGCCTGAAGGGCCCCCAGGGGGCCACCAAGCAGCCCCTCTCAATTTGGGTCTGGGGGCTTTCGTTGGGCATGGATACCTGAGAGGTACCTGCAAGGTTACAGTTCGCGGCCGGAGAAGCACTCTCCGGCCAACATGCTCAACTGCAGCAACAGCTCCCAAACCGAAGGAGCCAGGACCCAAAGACCTAGCTGGCCTGAAGGGCCCCCATGGGGCCCCCAAGCAGCCCCTCTCAATTTGGGTCTGGGGGCTTTCGTTGGGCGGGGAAACTGGGAGATTCCTGCAAGGTTGCAGTTCGCGGCCCGAGAAGCACTCTCTGGCCAACATGCCCAACTGCAGCAACAGCTCCCAAAGCGAAGGAGCCAGGACCCAAAGACCTAGCTGGCCTGAAGGGCCCCCAGGGGGCCCCCAAGCAGCCCCTCTCAATTTGGGTCTGGGGGCTTTCGTTGGGCATCTATACCTGGGAGGTACCTGCAAGGTTGCAGTTCGCGGCCCGAGAAGCACTCTCCGGCCAACATGCCCAACTGCAGCAACAGCTCCCAAAGCGAAGGAGCCAGGACAAAAAGACCTAGCTGGCCTGAAGGGCCCCCAGGGGGCCCCCAAGCAGCCCCTCTCCATTTGGGTCTGGGGGCTTTCGTTGGGCATGGAACCTGGGAGATTCCTGCAAGGTTGCAGTTCGCGGCCCGAGAAGCACTCTCCGGCCAACATGCCCAACTGCAGCAACAGCTCCCAAAGCGAAGGAGCCAGGACCCAAAGACCTAGCTGGCCTGAAGGGCCCCCAGGGGGCCCCCAAGCAGCCCCTCTCCATTTGGGTCTGGGGGCTTTCGTTGGGCATGTATACCTGGGAGGTACCTGCAAGGTTGCAGTTCGCGGCCCGAGAAGCACTCTCCGGCCAGCATGCCCAACTGCAGCAACAGCTCCCAAAGCGAAGGAGCCAGGACCCAAAGACCTAGCTGGCCTGAAGGGCCCCCATGGGGCACCCAAGGAGCTCCTCTCCATTTGGGTCTGGGGGCTTTCGTTGGGCATGTATACCTGGGAGGTACCTGCAAGGTTACAGTTCGCGGCCCGAGAAGCACTCTCCGGCCAACATGCCCAACTGCAGCAACAGCTCCCAAAGCGAAGGAGCCAGGACCCAAAGACCTAGCTGGCCTGAAGTGCCCCCAGGGGGTCCCCAAGCAGCCCCTCTCCATTTGGGTCTGGGGGCTTTCGTTGGGCGGGGAAACTGGGAGATTCCTGCAAGGTTGCAGTTCGCGGCCCAAGAAGCACTCTCTGGCCAACATGCCCAACTGCAGCAACAGCTCCCAAAGCGAAGGAGCCAGGACCCAAAGACCTAGCTGGCCTGAAGGGCCCCCAGGGGGCCCCCAAGCAGCCCCTCTCCATTTGGGTCTGGGGGCTTTCGTTGGGCATGTATACCTGGGAGGTACCTGCAAGGTTGCAGTTCGCGGCCCGAGAAGCACTCTCCGGCCAGCATGCCCAACTGCAGCAACAGCTCCCAAAGCGAAGGAGCCAGGACCCAAAGACCTAGCTGGCCTGAAGGGCCCCCAGGGGGCCCCCAAGCAGCCCCTCTCCATTTGGGTCTGGGGGCTTTCGTTGGGCATGTATACCTGGGAGGTACCTGCAAGGTTACAGTTCGCGGCCCGAGAAGCACTCTCCGGCCAACATGCCCAACTGCAGCAACAGCTCCCAAAGCGAAGGAGCCAGGACACAAAGACCTAGCTGGCCTGAAGTGCCCCCAGGGGGTCCCCAAGCAGCCCCTCTCAATTTGGGTCTGGGGGCTTTCGTTGGGCCGGGAACCTGGGAGAATCCTGCAAGGTTGCAGTTCGCGGCCCGAGAAGCACTCTCCGGCCAACATGCACAACTGCAGCAACAGCTCCCAAACCGAAGGAGCCAGGACCCAAAGACCTAGCTGGCCTGAAGGGCCCCCAGGGGGCCCCCAAGCAGCCCCTCTCCATTTGGGTCTGGGGGCTTTCGTTGGGCCGGGAACCTGGGAGAATCCTGCAAGGTTGCAGTTCGCGGCCCGAGAAGCACTCTCCGGCCAGCATGCCCAACTGCAGCAACAGCTCCCAAACCGAAGGAGCCAGGACAAAAAGACCTAGCTGGCCTGAAGGGCCCCCAGGGGGCCACCAAGCAGCCCCTCTCAATTTGGGTCTGGGGGCTTTCGTTGGGCATGTATACCTGAGAGGTACCTGCAAGGTTACAGTTCGCGGCCGGAGAAGCACTCTCCGGCCAACATGCTCAACTGCAGCAACAGCTCCCAAACCGAAGGAGCCAGGACCCAAAGACCTAGCTGGCCTGAAGGGCCCCCAGGGGGCCCCCAAGCAGCCCCTCTCAATTTGGGTCTGGGGGCTTTCGTTGGGCGGGGAAACTGGGAGATTCCTGCAAGGTTGCAGTTCGCGGCCCGAGAAGCACTCTCCGGCCAACATGCCCAATATCCAGCAACAGCTCCCAAACCGAAGGAGCCAGGACCCAAAGACCTAGCTGGCCTGAAGGGCCCCCAGGGGGGCCCCAAGCAGCCCCTCTCAATTTGGGTCTGGGGGCTTTCGTTGGGCCGGGAACCTGGGAGAATCCTGCAAGGTTGCAGTTCGCGGCCCGAGAAGCACTCTCCGGCCAACATGCACAACTGCAGCAACAGCTCCCAAAGCGAAGGAGCCAGGACCCAAAGACCTAGCTGGCCTGAAGGGCCCCCAGGGGGCCCCCAAGCAGCCCCTCTCCATTGGGGTCTGGGGGCTTTCGTTGGGCCGGGAACCTGGGAGAATCCTGCAAGGTTGCAGTTCGCGGCCCGAGAAGCACTCTCCGGCCAGCATGCCCAACTGCAGCAACAGCTCCCAAAGCGAAGGAGCCAGGACAAAAAGACCTAGCTGGCCTGAAGGGCCCCCAGGGGGCCACCAAGCAGCCCCTCTCAATTTGGGTCTGGGGGCTTTCGTTGGGCATGGATACCTGAGAGGTACCTGCAAGGTTACAGTTCGCGGCCGGAGAAGCACTCTCCGGCCAACATGCCCAACTGCAGCAACAGCTCCCAAAGCGAAGGAGCCAGGACCCAAAGACCTAGCTGGCCTGAAGGGCCCCCAGGGGGCCCCCAAGCAGCCCCTCTCAATTTGGGTCTAGGGGCTTTCGTTGGGCCGGGAACCTGGGAAATTCCTGCAAGGTTGCAGTTCGCGGTCCGAGAAGCACTCTCCGGCCAACATGCCTAACTGCAGCAACAGCTCCCAAAGCGAAGGAGCCAGGACCCAAAGACCTAGCTGGCCTGAAGGGCCCCCAGGGGGCCCCCAAGCAGCCCCTCTCCATTTGGGTCTGGGGGCTTTCGTTGGGCATGGAACCTGGGAGATTCCTGCAAGGTTGCAGTTCGCGGCCCGAGAAGCACTCTCCGGCCAACATGCCCAACTGCAGCAACAGCTCCCAAAGCGAAGGAGCCAGGACCCAAAGACCTAGCTGGCCTGAAGGGCCCCCAGGGGGGCCCCAAGCAGCCCCTCTCCATTTGGGTCTGGGGGCTTTCGTTGGGCCGGGAACCTGGGAGGTACCTGCAAGGTTGCAGTTCGCGGCCCGAGAAGCACTCTCCGGCCAACATGCCCAACTGCAGCAACAGCTCCCAAACCGAAGGAGCCAGGACCCAAAGACCTAGCTGGCCTGAAGGGCCCCCAGGGGGCCCCCAAGCAGCCCCTCTCAATTTGGGTCTAGGGGGTTTCGTTGGGCCGGGAACCTGGGAAATTCCTGCAAGGTTGCAGTTCGAGGCCCGAGAAGCACTCTCCGGCCAACATGCCCAACTGCAGCAACAGCTCCCAAAGCGAAGGAGCCAGGACAAAAAGACCTAGCTGGCCTGAAGGGCCCCCAGGGGGCCCCCAAGCAGCCCCTCTCCATTTGGGTCTGGGGGCTTTCGTTGGGCCGGGAACCTGGGAGATTCCTGCAAGGTTGCAGTTCGCGGCCCGAGAAGCACTCTCTGGCCAACATGCCCAACTGCAGCAACAGCTCCCAAAGCGAAGGAGCCAGGACCCAAAGACCTAGCTGGCCTGAAGGGCCCCCAGGGGGCCCCCAAGCAGCCCCTCTCAATTTGGGTCTGGGGGCTTTCGTTGGGCATGTATACCTGGGAGGTACCTGCAAGGTTGCAGTTCGCGGCCCGAGAAGCACTCTCCGGCCAGCATGCCCAACTGCAGCAACAGCTCCCAAAGCGAAGGAGCCAGGACCCAAAGACCTAGCTGGCCTGAAGGGCCCCCAGGGGGCCCCCAAGCAGCCCCTCTCAATTTGGGTCTGGGGGCTTTCGTTGGGCATGTATACCTGGGAGGTACCTAAAAGGTTACAGTTCGCGGCCCGAGAAGCACTCTCCGGCCAACATGCCCAACTGCAGCAACAGCTCCCAAAGCGAAGGAGCCAGGACCCAAAGACCTAGCTGGCCTGAAGGGCCCCCAGGGGGGCCCCAAGCAGCCCCTCTCCATTTGGGTCTGGGGGATTTCGTTGGGCGGGGAAACTGGGAGATTCATGCAAGGTTGCAGTTCGCGGCCCGAGAAGCACTCTCCGGCCAACATGCCCAACTGCAGCAACAGCTCCCAAACCGAAGGAGCCAGGACCCAAAGACCTAGCTGGCCTAAAGGGCCCCCAGGGGGGCCCCAAGCAGCCCCTCTCAATTTGGGTCTGGGGGCTTTCGTTGAGACGGGAACCTGGGAGAATCCTGCAAGGTTGCAGTTCGCGGCCCGAGAAGCACTCTCCGGCCAACATGCACAACTGCAGCAACAGCTCCCAAACCGAAGGAGCCAGGACCCAAAGACCTAGCTGGCCTGAAGGTCCCCCAGGGGGCCCCCAAGCAGCCCCTCTCAATTTGGGTCTGGGGGCTTTCGTTGGGCCGGGAACCTGGGAAATTCCTGCAAGGTTGCAGTTCGAGGCCCGAGAAGCACTCTCCGGCCAACATGCCCAACTGCAGCAACAGCTCCCAAAGCGAAGGAGCCAGGACAAAAAGACCTAGCTGGCCTGAAGGGCCCCCAGGGGGCCCCCAAGCAGCCCCTCTCCATTTGGGTCTGGGGGCTTTCGTTGGGCATGGAACCTGGGAGATTCCTGCAAGGTTGCAGTTCGCGGCCCGAGAAGCACTCTCCGGCCAACATGCCCAACTGCAGCAACAGCTCCCAAACCGAAGGAGCCAGGACCCAAAGACCTAGCTGGCCTGAAGGGCTCCCAGGGGGGCCCCAAGCAGCCCCTCTCAATTTGGGTCTGGGGGCTTTCGTTGGGCCGGGAACCTGGGAGAATCCTGCAAGGTTGAAGTTCGCGGCCCGAGAAGCACTCTCCGGCCAACATGCACAACTGCAGCAACAGCTCCCAAAGCGAAGGAGCCAGGACCCAAAGACCTAGCTGGCCTGAAGGGCCCCCAGGGGGGCCCCAAGCAGCCCCTCTCAATTTGGGTCTGGGGGCTTTCGTTGGGCATGTATACCTGGGAGGTACCTGCAAGGTTGCAGTTCGCGGCCCGAGAAGCACTCTCCGGCCAGCATGCCCAACTGCAGCAACAGCTCCCAAAGCGAAGGAGCCAGGACCCAAAGACCTAGCTGGCCTGAAGGGCCCCCAGGGGGCCCCCAAGCAGCCCCTCTCAATTTGGGTCTGGGGGCTTTCGTTGGGCATGTATACCTGGGAGGTACCTGCAAGGTTACAGTTCGCGGCCCGAGAAGCACTCTCCGGCCAACATGCCCAACTGCAGCAACAGCTCCCAAAGCGAAGGAGCCAGGACACAAAGACCTAGCTGGCCTGAAGGGCCCCCAGGGGGGCCCCAAGCAGCCCCTCTCCATTTGGGTCTAGGGGCTTTCGTTGGGCGGGGAAACTGGGAGATTCATGCAAGGTTGCAGTTCGCGGCCCGAGAAGCACTCTCCGGCCAACATGCCCAACTGCAGCAACAGCTCCCAAACCGAAGGAGCCAGGACCCAAAGACCTAGCTGGCCTGAAGGGCCCCCAGGGGGGCCCCAAGCAGCCCCTCTCAATTTGGGTCTGGGGGCTTTTGTTGAGCCGGGAACCTGGGAGAATCCTGCAAGGTTGCAGTTCGCGGCCCGAGAAGCACTCTCCGGCCAACATGCACAACTGCAGCAACAGCTCCCAAACCGAAGGAGCCAGGACCCAAAGACCTAGCTGGCCTGAAGGGCCCCCAGGGGGCCCCCAAGCAGCCCCTCTCAATTTGGGTCTGGGGGCTTTCGTTGGGCCGGGAACCTGGGAAATTCCTGCAAGGTTGCAGTTCGCGGCCCGAGAAGCACTCTCCGGCCAACATGCCCAACTGCAGCAACAGCTCCCAAAGCGAAGGAGCCAGGACCCAAAGACCTAGCTGGCCTGAAGGGCCCCCAGGGGGCCCCCAAGCAGCCCCTCTCCATTTGGGTCTGGGGGCTTTCGTTGGGCATGGAACCTGGGAGATTCCTGCAAGGTTGCAGTTCGCGGCCCGAGAAGCACTCTCCGGCCAACATGCCCAACTGCAGCAACAGCTCCCAAACCGAAGGAGCCAGGACCCAAAGACCTAGCTGGCCTGAAGGGCCCCCAGGGGGGCCCCAAGCAGCCCCTCTCAATTTGGGTCTGGGGGCTTTCGTTGGGCCGGGAACCTGGGAGAATCCTGCAAGGTTGCAGTTCGCGGCCCGAGAAGCACTCTCCGGCCAACATGCACAACTGCAGCAACAGCTCCCAAACCGAAGGAGCCAGGACCCAAAGACCTAGCTGGCCTGAAGGGCCCCCAGGGGGCCCCCAAGCAGCCCCTCTCCATTTGGGTCTGGGGGCTTTCGTTGGGCCGGGAACCTGGGAGAATCCTGCAAGGTTGCAGTTCGCGGCCCGAGAAGCACTCTCCGGCCAGCATGCCCAACTGCAGCAACAGCTCCCAAACCGAAGGAGCCAGGACAAAAAGACCTAGCTGGCCTGAAGGGCCCCCAGGGGGCCACCAAGCAGCCCCTCTCAATTTGGGTCTGGGGGCTTTCGTTGGGCATGGATACCTGAGAGGTACCTGCAAGGTTACAGTTCGCGGCCGGAGAAGCACTCTCCGGCCAACATGCTCAACTGCAGCAACAGCTCCCAAAGCGAAGGAGCCAGGACCCAAAGACCTAGCTGGCCTGAAGGGCCCCCAGGGGGCCCCGAAGCAGCCCCTCTCCATTTGGGTCTGGGGGCTTTCGTTGGGCCGGGAACCTGGGAGAATCCTGCAAGGTTGCAGTTCGCGGCCCGAGAAGCACTCTCCGGCCAGCATGCCCAACTGCAGCAACAGCTCCCAAAGCGAAGGAGCCAGGACCCAAAGACCTAGCTGGCCTGAAGGGCCCCCAGGGGGCCCCCAAGCAGCCCCTCTCAATTTGGGTCTGGGGGCTTTCGTTGGGCATGTATACCTGGGAGGTACCTGCAAGGTTGCAGTTCGCGGCCCGAGAAGCACTCTCCGGCCAGCATGCCCAACTGCAGCAACAGCTCCCAAAGCGAAGGAGCCAGGACCCAAAGACCTAGCTGGCCTGAAGGGCCCCCAGGGGGCCCCCAAGCAGCCCCTCTCAATTTGGGTCTGGGGGCTTTCGTTGGGCATGTATACCTGGGAGGTACCTGCAAGGTTACAGTTCGCGGCCCGAGAAGCACTCTCCGGCCAACATGCCCAACTGCAGCAACAGCTCCCAAAGCGAAGGAGCCAGGACCCAAAGACCTAGCTGGCCTGAAGGGCCCCCAGGGGGGCCCCAAGCAGCCCCTCTCCATTTGGGTCTGGGGGATTTCGTTGGGCGGGGAAACTGGGAGATTCATGCAAGGTTGCAGTTCGCGGCCCGAGAAGCACTCTCCGGCCAACATGCCCAACTGCAGCAACAGCTCCCAAACCGAAGGAGCCAGGACCCAAAGACCTAGCTGGCCTGAAGGGCCCCCAGGGGGGCCCCAAGCAGCCCCTCTCAATTTGGGTCTGGGGGCTTTCGTTGAGCCGGGAACCTGGGAGAATCCTGCAAGGTTGCAGTTCGCGGCCCGAGAAGCACTCTCCGGCCAACATGCACAACTGCAGCAACAGCTCCCAAACCGAAGGAGCCAGGACCCAAAGACCTAGCTGGCCTGAAGGGCCCCCAGGGGGCCCCCAAGCAGCCCCTCTCCATTTGGGTCTGGGGGCTTTCGTTGGGCCGGGAACCTGGGAGAATCCTGCAAGGTTGCAGTTCGCGGCCCGAGAAGCACTCTCCGGCCAGCATGCCCAACTGCAGCAACAGCTCCCAAACCGAAGGAGCCAGGACAAAAAGACCTAGCTGGCCTGAAGGGCCCCCAGGGGGCCCCCAAGCAGCCCCTCTCAATTTGGGTCTGGGGGCTTTCGTTGGGCATGGATACCTGAGAGGTACCTGCAAGGTTACAGTTCGCGGCCGGAGAAGCACTCTCCGGCCAACATGCTCAACTGCAGCAACAGCTCCCAAAGCGAAGGAGCCAGGACCCAAAGACCTAGCTGGCCTGAAGGGCCCCCAGGGGGCCCCCAAGCAGCCCCTCTCCATTTGGGTCTGGGGGCTTTCGTTGGGCATGTATACCTGGGAGGTACCTACAAGGTTACAGTTCGCGGCCCGAGAAGCACTCTCCGGCCAACATGCCCAACTGCAGCAACAGCTCCCAAACCGAAGGAGCCAGGACCCAAAGACCTAGCTGGCCTGAAGGGCCCCCAGGGGGGCCCCAAGCAGCCCCTCTCCATTTGGGTCTGGGGGCTTTCGTTGGGCCGGGAACCTGGGAGAATCCTGCAAGGTTGCAGTTCGCGGCCCGAGAAGCACTCTCCGGCCAACATGCCCAACTGCAGCAACAGCTCCCAAAGCGAAGGAGCCAGGACCCAAAGACCTAGCTGGCCTGAAGGGCCCCCAGGGGGCCCCCAAGCAGCCCCTCTCCATTTGGGTCTGGGGGCTTTCGTTGGGCCGGGAACCTGGGAGGTACCTGCAAGGTTGCAGTTCGCGGCCCGAGAAGCACTCTCCGGCCAGCATGCCCAACTGCAGCAACAGCTCCCAAAGCGAAGGAGCCAGGACAAAAAGACCTAGCTGGCCTGAAGGGCCCCCAGGGGGCCACCAAGCAGCCCCTCTCAATTTGGGTCTGGGGGCTTTCGTTGGGCATGGATACCTGAGAGGTACCTGCAAGGTTACAGTTCGCGGCCGGAGGAGCACTCTCCGGCCAACATGCTCAACTGCAGCAACAGCTCCCAAAGCGAAGGAGCCAGGACCCAAAGACCTAGCTGGCCTGAAGGGCCCCCAGGGGCCCCCCAAGCAGCCCCTCTCAATTTGGGTCTAGGGGCTTTCGTTGGGCCGGGAACCTGGGAAATTCCTGCGAGGTTACAGTTCGCGGCCCGAGAAGCACTCTCTGGCCAACATGCCCAACTGCAGCAACAGCTCCCAAAGCGAAGGAGCCAGGACCCAAAGACCTAGCTGGCCTGAAGGGCCCCCAGGGGGCCCCCAAGCAGCCCCTCTCAATTTGGGTCTGGGGGCTTTCGTTGGGCATGTATACCTGGGAGGTACCTGCAAGGTTGCAGTTCGCGGCCCGAGAAGCACTCTCCGGCCAGCATGCCCAACTGCAGCAACAGCTCCCAAAGCGAAGGAGCCAGGACCCAAAGACCTAGCTGGCCTGAAGGGCCCCCAGGGGGCCCCCAAGCAGCCCCTCTCAATTTGGGTCTGGGGGCTTTCGTTGGGCATGTATACCTGGGAGGTACCTGCAAGGTTACAGTTCGCGGCCCGAGAAGCACTCTCCGCCCAACATGCCCAACTGCAGCAACAGCTCCCAAAGCGAAGGAGCCAGGACCCAAAGACCTAGCTGGCCTGAAGGGCCCCCAGGGGGCCCCCAAGCAGCCCCTCTCAATTTGGGTCTGGGGGCTTTCGTTGGGCATGTATACCTGGGAGGTACCTGCAAGGTTACAGTTCGCGGCCCGAGAAGCACTCTCCGGCCAACATGCCCAACTGCAGCAACAGCTCCCAAACCGAAGGAGCCAGGACCCAAAGACCTAGCTGGCCTGAAGGGCCCCCAGGGGGGCCCCAAGCAGCCCCTCTCAATTTGGGTCTGGGGGCTTTCGTTGAGCCGGGAACCTGGGAGAATCCTGCAAGGTTGCAGTTCGCGGCCCGAGAAGCACTCTCCGGCCAACATGCCCAACTGCAGCAACAGCTCCCAAACCGAAGGAGCCAGGACCCAAAGACCTAGCTGGCCTGAAGGGCCCCCAGGGGGCCCCCAAGCAGCCCCTCTCAATTTGGGTCTAGGGGCTTTCGTTGGGCCGGGAACCTGGGAAATTCCTGCAAGGTTGCAGTTCGAGGCCCGAGAAGCACTCTCCGGCCAACATGCCCAACTGCAGCAACAGCTCCCAAACCGAAGGAGCCAGGACAAAAAGACGTAGCTGGCCTGAAGGGCCCCCAGGGGGCCCCCAAGCAGCCCCTCTCCATTTGGGTCTGGGGGCTTTCGTTGGGCCGGGAACCTGGGAGAATCCTGCAAGGTTGCAGTTCGCGGCCCGAGAAGCACTCTCCGGCCAGCATGCCCAACTGCAGCAACAGCTCCCAAAGCGAAGGAGCCAGGACAAAAAGACCTAGCTGGCCTGAAGGGCCCCCAGGGGGCCACCAAGCAGCCCCTCTCAATTTGGGTCTGGGGGCTTTCGTTGGGCATGGATACCTGAGAGGTACCTGCAAGGTTACAGTTCGCGGCCGGAGAAGCACTCTCCGGCCAACATGCCCAACTGCAGCAACAGCTCCCAAAGCGAAGGAGCCAGGACCCAAAGACCTAGCTGGCCTGAAGGGCCCCCAGGGGGCCCCCAAGCAGCCCCTCTCAATTTGGGTCTAGGGGCTTTCGTTGGGCCGGGAACCTGGGAAATTCCTGCAAGGTTGCAGTTCGCGGTCCGAGAAGCACTCTCCGGCCAACATGCCTAACTGCAGCAACAGCTCCCAAAGCGAAGGAGCCAGGACCCAAAGACCTAGCTGGCCTGAAGGGCCCCCAGGGGGGCCCCAAGCAGCCCCTCTCCATTTGGGTCTGGGGGCTTTCGTTGGGCATGGAACCTGGGAGATTCCTGCAAGGTTGCAGTTCGCGGCCCGAGAAGCACTCTCCGGCCAACATGCACAACTGCAGCAACAGCTCCCAAAGCGAAGGAGCCAGGACACAAAGACCTAGCTGGCCTGAAGGGCCCCCAGGGGGGCCCCAAGCAGCCCCTCTCCATTTGGGTCTGGGGGCTTTCGTTGGGCCGGGAACCTGGGAGAATCCTGCAAGGTTGCAGTTCGCGGCCCGAGAAGCACTCTCCGGCCAACATGCACAACTGCAGCAACAGCTCCCAAACCGAAGGAGCCAGGACCCAAAGACCTAGCTGGCCTGAAGGGCCCCCAGGGGGCCACCAAGCAGCCCCTCTCCATTTGGGTCTGGGGGCTTTCGTTGGGCCGGGAACCTGGGAGGTACCTGCAAGGTTGCAGTTCGCGGCCCGAGAAGCACTCTCCGGCCAGCATGCCCAACTGCAGCAACAGCTCCCAAAGCGAAGGAGCCAGGACAAAAAGACCTAGCTGGCCTGAAGGGCCCCCAGGGGGCCCCCAAGCAGCCCCTCTCAATTTGGGTCTGGGGGCTTTCGTTGGGCATGGATACCTGAGAGGTACCTGCAAGGTTACAGTTCGCGGCCGGAGGAGCACTCTCCGGCCAACATGCTCAACTGCAGCAACAGCTCCCAAAGCGAAGGAGCCAGGACCCAAAGACCTAGCTGGCCTGAAGGGCCCCCAGGGGGCCCCCAAGCAGCCCCTCTCAATTTGGGTCTAGGGGCTTTCGTTGGGCCGGGAACCTGGGAAATTCCTGCAAGGTTGCAGTTCGCGGCCCGAGAAGCACTCTCCGGCCAACATGCCCAACTGCAGCAACAGCTCCCAAACCGAAGGAGCCAGGACCCAAAGACCTAGCTGGCCTGAAGTGCCCCCAGGGGGCCCCCAAGCAGCCCCTCTCAATTTGGGTCTAGGGGCTTTCGTTGGGCCGGGAACCTGGGAAATTCCTGCAAGGTTGCAGTTCGCGGCCCGAGAAGCACTCTCCGGCCAACATGCACAACTGCAGCAACAGCTCCCAAAGCGAAGGAGCCAGGACACAAAGACCTAGCTGGCCTGAAGGGCCCCCAGGGGGGCCCCAAGCAGCCCCTCTCCATTTGGGTCTGGGGGCTTTCGTTGGGCCGGGAACCTGGGAGAATCCTGCAAGGTTGCAGTTCGCGGCCCGAGAAGCACTCTCCGGCCAACATGCCCAACTGCAGCAACAGCTCCCAAAGCGAAGGAGCCAGGACCCAAAGACCTAGCTGGCCTGAAGGGCCCCCAGAAGGCCACCAAGCAGCCCCTCTCCATTTGGGTCTGGGGGCTTTCGTTGGGCCGGGAACCTGGGAGGTACCTGCAAGGTTGCAGTTCGCGGCCCGAGAAGCACTCTCCGGCCAGCATGCCCAACTGCAGCAACAGCTCCCAAAGCGAAGGAGCCAGGACAAAAAGACCTAGCTGGCCTGAAGGGCCCCCAGGGGGCCCCCAAGCAGCCCCTCTCAATTTGGGTCTGGGGGCTTTCGTTGGGCATGGATACCTGAGAGGTACCTGCAAGGTTACAGTTCGCGGCCGGAGGAGCACTCTCCGGCCAACATGCTCAACTGCAGCAACAGCTCCCAAAGCGAAGGAGCCAGGACCCAAAGACCTAGCTGGCCTGAAGGGCCCCCAGGGGGCCCCCAAGCAGCCCCTCTCAATTTGGGTCTAGGGGCTTTCGTTGGGCCGGGAACCTGGGAAATTCCTGCAAGGTTGCAGTTCGCGGCCCGAGAAGCACTCTCCGGCCAACATGCCCAACTGCAGCAACAGCTCCCAAAGCGAAGGAGCCAGGACCCAAAGACCTAGCTGGCCTGAAGTGCCCCCAGGGGGCCCCCAAGCAGCCCCTCTCCATTTGGGTCTGGGGGCTTTCGTTGGGCATGTATACCTGGGAGGTACCTGCAAGGTTGCAGTTCGCGGCCCGAGAAGCACTCTCCGGCCAGCATGCCCAACTGCAGCAACAGCTCCCAAACCGAAGGAGCCAGGACCCAAAGACCTAGCTGGCCTGAAGTGCCCCCAGGGGGCCCCCAAGCAGCCCCTCTCAATTTGGGTCTGGGGGCTTTCGTTGGGCATGTATACCTGGGAGGTACCTGCAAGGTCACAGTTCGCGGCCCGAGAAGCACTCTCCGGCCAGCATGCCCAACTGCAGCAACAGCTCCCAAAGCGAAGGAGCCAGGACCCAAAGACCTAGCTGGCCTGAAGTGCCCCCAGGGGGTCCCCAAGCAGCCCCTCTCCATTTGGGTCTGGGGGCTTTCGTTGGGCGGGGAAACTGGGAGATTCCTGCAAGGTTGCAGTTCGCGGCCCGAGAAGCACTCTCTGGCCAACATGCACAACTGCAGCAACAGCTCCCAAAGCGAAGGAGCCAGGACCCAAAGACCTAGCTGGCCTGAAGGGCCCCCAGGGGGCCCCCAAGCAGCCCCTCTCAATTTGGGTCTGGGGGCTTTCGTTGGGCATGTATACCTGGGAGGTACCTGCAAGGTTGCAGTTCGCGGCCCGAGAAGCACTCTCCGGCCAGCATGCCCAACTGCAGCAACAGCTCCCAAACCGAAGGAGCCAGGACCCAAAGACCTAGCTGGCCTGAAGGGCCCCCAGGGGGGCCCCAAGCAGCCCCTCTCAATTTGGGTCTGGGGGCTTTCGTTGAGCCGGGAACCTGGGAGAATCCTGCAAGGTTGCAGTTCGTGGCCCGAGAAGCACTCTCCGGCCAACATGCACAACTGCAGCAACAGCTCCCAAACCGAAGGAGCCAGGACCCAAAGACCTAGCTGGCCTGAAGGGCCCCCAGGGGGCCCCCAAGCAGCCCCTCTCCATTTGGGTCTGGGGGCTTTCGTTGGGCCGGGAACCTGGGAGAATCCTGCAAGGTTGCAGTTCGCGGCCCGAGAAGCACTCTCCGGCCAGCATGCCCAACTGCAGCAACAGCTCCCAAAGCGAAGGAGCCAGGACAAAAAGACCTAGCTGGCCTGAAGGGCCCCCAGGGGGCCACCAAGCAGCCCCTCTCCATTTGGGTCTGGGGGCTTTCGTTGGGCATGGATACCTGAGAGGTACCTGCAAGGTTACAGTTCGCGGCCGGAGAAGCACTCTCCGGCCAACATGCTCAACTGCAGCAACAGCTCCCAAACCGAAGGAGCCAGGACCCAAAGACCTAGCTGGCCTGAAGGGCCCCCAGGGGGCCACCAAGCAGCCCCTCTCAATTTGGGTCTGGGGGCTTTCGTTGGGCGGGGAAACTGGGAGATTCCTGCAAGGTTGCAGTTCGCGGCCCGAGAAGCACTCTCTGGCCAACATGCCCAACTGCAGCAACAGCTCCCAAAGCGAAGGAGCCAGGACCCAAAGACCTAGCTGGCCTGAAGGGCCCCCAGGGGGCCCCCAAGCAGCCCCTCTCAATTTGGGTCTGGGGGCTTTCGTTGGGCATGTATACCTGAGAGGTACCTGCAAGGTTGCAGTTCGCGGCCCGAGAAGCACTCTCCGGCCAGCATGCCCAACTGCAGCAACAGCTCCCAAAGCGAAGGAGCCAGGACCCAAAGACCTAGCTGGCCTGAAGGGCCCCCAGGGGGCCCCCAAGCAGCCCCTCTCAATTTGGGTCTGGGGGCTTTCGTTGGGCATGTATACCTGGGAGGTACCTGCAAGGTTACAGTTCGCGGCCCGAGAAGCACTCTCCGGCCAACATGCACAACTGCAGCAACAGCTCCCAAACCGAAGGAGCCAGGACCCAAAGACCTAGCTGGCCTGAAGGGCCCCCAGGGGGGCCCCAAGCAGCCCCTCTCAATTTGGGTCTGGGGGCTTTCGTTGAGCCGGGAACCTGGGAGAATCCTGCAAGGTTGCAGTTCGCGGCCCGAGAAGCACTCTCCGGCCAACATGCCCAACTGCAGCAACAGCTCCCAAACCGAAGGAGCCAGGACCCAAAGACCTAGCTGGCCTAAAGGGCCCCCAGGGGGCCCCCAAGCAGCCCCTCTCAATTTGGGTCTAGGGGCTTTCGTTGGGCCGGGAACCTGGGAAATTCCTGCAAGGTTGCAGTTCGAGGCCCGAGAAGCACTCACCGGCCAACATGCCCAACTGCAGCAACAGCTCCCAAACCGAAGGAGCCAGGACAAAAAGACCTAGCTGGCCTGAAGGGCCCCCAGGGGGCCCCCAAGCAGCCCCTCTCCATTTGGGTCTGGGGGCTTTCGTTGGGCATGGAACCTGGGAGATTCCTGCAAGGTTGCAGTTCGCGGCCCGAGAAGCACTCTCTGGCCAACATGCCCAACTGCAGCAACAGCTCCCAAAGCGAAGGAGCCAGGACCCAAAGACCTAGCTGGCCTGAAGGGCCCCCAGGGGGCCCCCAAGCAGCCCCTCTCAATTTGGGTCTGGGGGCTTTCGTTGGGCATGTATACCTGGGAGGTACCTGCAAGGTTGCAGTTCGCGGCCCGAGAAGCACTCTCCGGCCAGCATGCCCAACTGCAGCAACAGCTCCCAAACCGAAGGAGCCAGGACCCAAAGACCTAGCTGGCCTGAAGGGCCCCCAGGGGGCCCCCAAGCAGCCCCTCTCAATTTGGGTCTGGGGGCTTTCGTTGGGCATGTATACCTGAGATGTACCTGCAAGGTTACAGTTCGCGGCCCGAGAAGCACTCTCCGGCCAACATGCACAACTGCAGCAACAGCTCCCAAACCGAAGGAGCCAGGACCCAAAGACCTAGCTGGCCTGAAGGGCCCCCAGGGGGCCCCCAAGCAGCCCCTCTCCATTTGGGTCTGGGGGCTTTCGTTCGGCCGGGAACCTGGGAAATTCCTGCAAGGTTGCAGTTCGAGGCCCGAGAAGCACTCTCCGGCCAACACGCCCAACTGCAGCAACAGCTCCCAAAGCGAAGGAGCCAGGACAAAAAGACCTAGCTGGCCTGAAGGGCCCCCAGGGGGCCCCCAAGCAGCCCCTCTCCATTTGGGTCTGGGGGCTTTCGTTGGGCATGGAACCTGGGAGATTCCTGCAAGGTTGCAGTTCGCGGCCCGAGAAGCACTCTCCGGCCAACATGCCCAATATCCAGCAACAGCTCCCAAAGCGAAGGAGCCAGGACCCAAAGACCTAGCTGGCCTGAAGGGCCCCCAGGGGGGCCCCAAGCAGCCCCTCTCAATTTGGGTCTGGGGGCTTTCGTTGGGCCGGGAACCTGGGATGTACCTGCAAGGTTGCAGTTCGCGGCCCGAGAAGCACTCTCCGGCCAACATGCCCAACTGCAGCAACAGCTCCCAAACCGAAGGAGCCAGGACCCAAAGACCTAGCTGGCCTGAAGGGCCCCCAGGGGGCCCCCAAGCAGCCCCTCTCCATTTGGGTCTGGGGGCTTTCGTTGGGCCGGGAACCTGGGAGAATCCTGCAAGGTTGCAGTTCGCGGCCCGAGAAGCACTCTCCGGCCAACATGCCTAACTGCAGCAACAGCTCCCAAAGCGAAGGAGCCAGGACCCAAAGACCTAGCTGGCCTGAAGGGCCCCCAGGGGGCCCCCAAGCAGCCCCTCTCCATTTGGGTCTGGGGGCTTTCGTTGGGCATGGAACCTTGGAGATTCCTGCAAGGTTGCAGTTCGCGGCCCGAGAAGCACTCTCCGGCCAACATGCCCAACTGCAGCAACAGCTCCCAAAGCGAAGGAGCCAGGACCCAAAGACCTAGCTGGCCTGAAGGGCCCCCAGGGGGGCCCCAAGCAGCCCCTCTCAATTTGGGTCTGGGGGCTTTCGTTGGGCCGGGAACCTGGGAGAATCCTGCAAGGTTGCAGTTCGCGGCCCGAGAAGCACTCTCCGGCCAACATGCACAACTGCAGCAACAGCTCCCAAACCGAAGGAGCCAGGACCCAAAGACCTAGCTGGCCTGAAGGGCCCCCAGGGGGCCCCCAAGCAGCCCCTCTCCATTTGGGTCTGGGGGCTTTCGTTGGGCCGGGAACCTGGGAGAATCCTGGAAGGTTGCAGTTCGCGGCCCGAGAAGCACTCTCCGGCCAGCATGCCCAACTGCAGCAACAGCTCCCAAAGCGAAGGAGCCAGGACAAAAAGACCTAGCTGGCCTGAAGTGCCCCCAGGGGGCCCCCAAGCAGCCCCTCTCAATTTGGGTCTGGGGGCTTTCGTTGGGCATGTATACCTGGGAGGTACCTGCAAGGTTACAGTTCGCGGCCCGAGAAGCACTCTCCGGCCAACATGCCCAACTGCAGCAACAGCTCCCAAAGCGAAGGAGCCAGGACCCAAAGACCTAGCTGGCCTGAAGTGCCCCCAGGGGGTCCCCAAGCAGCCCCTCTCCATTTGGGTCTGGGGGCTTTCGTTGGGCGGGGAACCTGGGAGATTCCTGCAAGGTTGCAGTTCGCGGCCCGAGAAGCACTCTCTGGCCAACATGCCCAACTGCAGCAACAGCTCCCAAAGCGAAGGAGCCAGGACCCAAAGACCTAGCTGGCCTGAAGGGCCCCCAGGGGGCCCCCAAGCAGCCCCTCTCAATTTGGGTCTGGGGGTTTTCGTTGGGCATGTATACCTGGGAGGTACCTGCAAGGTTGCAGTTCGCGGCCCGAGAAGCACTCTCCGGCCAGCATGCCCAACTGCAGCAACAGCTCCCAAAGCGAAGGAGCCAGGACCCAAAGACCTAGCTGGCCTGAAGGGCCCCCAGGGGGCCCCCAAGCAGACCCTCTCAATTTGGGTCTGGGGGCTTTCGTTGGGCATGTATACCTGGGAGGTACCTGCAAGGTTACAGTTCGCGGCCCGAGAAGCACTCTCCGGCCAACATGCCCAACTGCAGCAACAGCTCCCAAACCGAAGGAGCCAGGACCCAAAGACCTAGCTGGCCTGAAGTGCCCCCAGGGGGTCCCCAAGCAGCCCCTCTCCATTTGGGTCTGGGGGCTTTCGTTGGGCGGGGAAACTGGGAGATTCATGCAAGGTTGCAGTTCGCGGCCTGAGAAGCACTCTCCGGCCAACATGCCCAACTGCAGCAACAGCTCCCAAACCGAAGGAGCCAGGACCCAAAGACCTAGCTGGCCTGAAGGGCCCCCAGGGGGGCCCCAAGCAGCCCCTCTCAATTTGGGTCTGGGGGCTTTCGTTGAGCCGGGAACCTGGGAGGTACCTGCAAGGTTACAGTTCGCGGCCCGAGAAGCACTCTCCGCCCAACATGCCCAACTGCAGCAACAGCTCCCAAAGCGAAGGAGCCAGGACCCAAAGACCTAGCTGGCCTGAAGGGCCCCCAGGGGGCCCCCAAGCAGCCCCTCTCAATTTGGGTCTAGGGGCTTTCGTTGGGCCGGGAACCTGGGAAATTCCTGCAAGGTTGCAGTTCGAGGCCCGAGAAGCACTCTCCGGCCAACATGCCCAACTGCAGCAACAGCTCCCAAACCGAAGGAGCCAGGACAAAAAGACGTAGCTGGCCTGAAGGGCCCCCAGGGGGCCCCCAAGCAGCCCCTCTCCATTTGGGTCTGGGGGCTTTCGTTGGGCCGGGAACCTGGGAGAATCCTGCAAGGTTGCAGTTCGCGGCCCGAGAAGCACTCTCCGGCCAGCATGCCCAACTGCAGCAACAGCTCCCAAAGCGAAGGAGCCAGGACAAAAAGACCTAGCTGGCCTGAAGGGCCCCCAGGGGGCCACCAAGCAGCCCCTCTCAATTTGGGTCTGGGGGCTTTCGTTGGGCATGGATACCTGAGAGGTACCTGCAAGGTTACAGTTCGCGGCCGGAGAAGCACTCTCCGGCCAACATGCCCAACTGCAGCAACAGCTCCCAAAGCGAAGGAGCCAGGACCCAAAGACCTAGCTGGCCTGAAGGGCCCCCAGGGGGCCCCCAAGCAGCCCCTCTCAATTTGGGTCTAGGGGCTTTCGTTGGGCCGGGAACCTGGGAAATTCCTGCAAGGTTGCAGTTCGCGGTCCGAGAAGCACTCTCCGGCCAACATGCCTAACTGCAGCAACAGCTCCCAAAGCGAAGGAGCCAGGACCCAAAGACCTAGCTGGCCTGAAGGGCCCCCAGGGGGCCCCCAAGCAGCCCCTCTCCATTTGGGTCTGGGGGCTTTCGTTGGGCATGGAACCTGGGAGATTCCTGCAAGGTTGCAGTTCGCGGCCCGAGAAGCACTCTCCGGCCAACATGCACAACTGCAGCAACAGCTCCCAAAGCGAAGGAGCCAGGACACAAAGACCTAGCTGGCCTGAAGGGCCCCCAGGGGGGCCCCAAGCAGCCCCTCTCCATTTGGGTCTGGGGGCTTTCGTTGGGCCGGGAACCTGGGAGAATCCTGCAAGGTTGCAGTTCGCGGCCCGAGAAGCACTCTCCGGCCAACATGCACAACTGCAGCAACAGCTCCCAAACCGAAGGAGCCAGGACCCAAAGACCTAGCTGGCCTGAAGGGCCCCCAGGGGGCCACCAAGCAGCCCCTCTCCATTTGGGTCTGGGGGCTTTCGTTGGGCCGGGAACCTGGGAGGTACCTGCAAGGTTGCAGTTCGCGGCCCGAGAAGCACTCTCCGGCCAGCATGCCCAACTGCAGCAACAGCTCCCAAAGCGAAGGAGCCAGGACAAAAAGACCTAGCTGGCCTGAAGGGCCCCCAGGGGGCCCCCAAGTGCCCCTCTCAATTTGGGTCTGGGGGCTTTCGTTGGGCATGGATACCTGAGAGGTACCTGCAAGGTTACAGTTCGCGGCCGGAGGAGCACTCTCCGGCCAACATGCTCAACTGCAGCAACAGCTCCCAAAGCGAAGGAGCCAGGACCCAAAGACCTAGCTGGCCTGAAGGGCCCCCAGGGGGCCCCCAAGCAGCCCCTCTCAATTTGGGTCTAGGGGCTTTCGTTGGGCCGGGAACCTGGGAAATTCCTGCAAGGTTGCAGTTCGCGGCCCGAGAAGCACTCTCCGGCCAACATGCCCAACTGCAGCAATAGCTCCCAAAGCGAAGGAGCCAGGACCCAAAGACCTAGCTGGCCTGAAGTGCCCCCAGGGGGCCCCCAAGCAGCCCCTCTCCATTTGGGTCTGGGGGCTTTCGTTGGGCATGTATACCTGGGAGGTACCTGCAAGGTTGCAGTTCGCGGCCCGAGAAGCACTCTCCGGCCAGCATGCCCAACTGCAGCAACAGCTCCCAAACCGAAGGAGCCAGGACCCAAAGACCTAGCTGGCCTGAAGTGCCCCCAGGGGGCCCCCAAGCAGCCCCTCTCAATTTGGGTCTGGGGGCTTTCGTTGGGCATGTATACCTGGGAGGTACCTGCAAGGTCACAGTTCGCGGCCCGAGAAGCACTCTCCGGCCAGCATGCCCAACTGCAGCAACAGCTCCCAAAGCGAAGGAGCCAGGACCCAAAGACCTAGCTGGCCTGAAGTGCCCCCAGGGGGTCCCCAAGCAGCCCCTCTCCATTTGGGTCTGGGGGCTTTCGTTGGGCGGGGAAACTGGGAGATTCCTGCAAGGTTGCAGTTCGCGGCCCGAGAAGCACTCTCTGGCCAACATGCACAACTGCAGCAACAGCTCCCAAAGCGAAGGAGCCAGGACCCAAAGACCTAGCTGGCCTGAAGGGCCCCCAGGGGGCCCCCAAGCAGCCCCTCTCAATTTGGGTCTGGGGGCTTTCGTTGGGCATGTATACCTGGGAGGTACCTGCAAGGTTGCAGTTCGCGGCCCGAGAAGCACTCTCCGGCCAGCATGCCCAACTGCAGCAACAGCTCCCAAACCGAAGGAGCCAGGACCCAAAGACCTAGCTGGCCTGAAGGGCCCCCAGGGGGGCCCCAAGCAGCCCCTCTCAATTTGGGTCTGGGGGCTTTCGTTGAGCCGGGAACCTGGGAGAATCCTGCAAGGTTGCAGTTCGTGGCCCGAGAAGCACTCTCCGGCCAACATGCACAACTGCAGCAACAGCTCCCAAACCGAAGGAGCCAGGACCCAAAGACCTAGCTGGCCTGAAGGGCCCCCAGGGGGCCCCCAAGCAGCCCCTCTCCATTTGGGTCTGGGGGCTTTCGTTGGGCCGGGAACCTGGGAGAATCCTGCAAGGTTGCAGTTCGCGGCCCGAGAAGCACTCTCCGGCCAGCATGCCCAACTGCAGCAACAGCTCCCAAAGCGAAGGAGCCAGGACAAAAAGACCTAGCTGGCCTGAAGGGCCCCCAGGGGGCCACCAAGCAGCCCCTCTCCATTTGGGTCTGGGGGCTTTCGTTGGGCATGGATACCTGAGAGGTACCTGCAAGGTTACAGTTCGCGGCCGGAGAAGCACTCTCCGGCCAACATGCTCAACTGCAGCAACAGCTCCCAAACCGAAGGAGCCAGGACCCAAAGACCTAGCTGGCCTGAAGGGCCCCCAGGGGGCCACCAAGCAGCCCCTCTCAATTTGGGTCTGGGGGCTTTCGTTGGGCGGGGAAACTGGGAGATTCCTGCAAGGTTGCAGTTCGCGGCCCGAGAAGCACTCTCTGGCCAACATGCCCAACTGCAGCAACAGCTCCCAAAGCGAAGGAGCCAGGACCCAAAGACCTAGCTGGCCTGAAGGGCCCCCAGGGGGCCCCCAAGCAGCCCCTCTCAATTTGGGTCTGGGGGCTTTCGTTGGGCATGTATACCTGAGAGGTACCTGCAAGGTTGCAGTTCGCGGCCCGAGAAGCACTCTCCGGCCAGCATGCCCAACTGCAGCAACAGCTCCCAAAGCGAAGGAGCCAGGACCCAAAGACCTAGCTGGCCTGAAGGGCCCCCAGGGGGCCCCCAAGCAGCCCCTCTCAATTTGGGTCTGGGGGCTTTCGTTGGGCATGTATACCTGGGAGGTACCTGCAAGGTTACAGTTCGCGGCCCGAGAAGCACTCTCCGGCCAACATGCACAACTGCAGCAACAGCTCCCAAACCGAAGGAGCCAGGACCCAAAGACCTAGCTGGCCTGAAGGGCCCCCAGGGGGGCCCCAAGCAGCCCCTCTCAATTTGGGTCTGGGGGCTTTCGTTGAGCCGGGAACCTGGGAGAATCCTGCAAGGTTGCAGTTCGCGGCCCGAGAAGCACTCTCCGGCCAACATGCCCAACTGCAGCAACAGCTCCCAAACCGAAGGAGCCAGGACCCAAAGACCTAGCTGGCCTAAAGGGCCCCCAGGGGGCACCCAAGCAGCCCCTCTCAATTTGGGTCTAGGGGCTTTCGTTGGGCCGGGAACCTGGGAAATTCCTGCAAGGTTGCAGTTCGAGGCCCGAGAAGCACTCTCCGGCCAACATGCCCAACTGCAGCAACAGCTCCCAAACCGAAGGAGCCAGGACAAAAAGACCTAGCTGGCCTGAAGGGCCCCCAGGGGGCCCCCAAGCAGCCCCTCTCCATTTGGGTCTGGGGGCTTTCGTTGGGCATGGAACCTGGGAGATTCCTGCAAGGTTGCAGTTCGCGGCCCGAGAAGCACTCTCTGGCCAACATGCCCAACTGCAGCAACAGCTCCCAAAGCGAAGGAGCCAGGACCCAAAGACCTAGCTGGCCTGAAGGGCCCCCAGGGGGCCCCCAAGCAGCCCCTCTCAATTTGGGTCTGGGGGCTTTCGTTGGGCATGTATACCTGGGAGGTACCTGCAAGGTTGCAGTTCGCGGCCCGAGAAGCACTCTCCGGCCAGCATGCCCAACTGCAGCAACAGCTCCCAAACCGAAGGAGCCAGGACCCAAAGACCTAGCTGGCCTGAAGGGCCCCCAGGGGGCCCCCAAGCAGCCCCTCTCAATTTGGGTCTGGGGGCTTTCGTTGGGCATGTATACCTGAGATGTACCTGCAAGGTTACAGTTCGCGGCCCGAGAAGCACTCTCCGGCCAACATGCCCAACTGCAGCAACAGCTCCCAAACCGAAGGAGCCAGGACCCAAAGACCTAGCTGGCCTGAAGGGCCCCCAGGGGGCCCCCAAGCAGCCCCTCTCCATTTGGGTCTGGGGGCTTTCGTTGGGCCGGGAACCTGGGAAATTCCTGCAAGGTTGCAGTTCGAGGCCCGAGAAGCACTCTCCGGCCAACACGCCCAACTGCAGCAACAGCTCCCAAAGCGAAGGAGCCAGGACAAAAAGACCTAGCTGGCCTGAAGGGCCCCCAGGGGGCCCCCAAGCAGCCCCTCTCCATTTGGGTCTGGGGGCTTTCGTTGGGCATGGAACCTGGGAGATTCCTGCAAGGTTGCAGTTCGCGGCCCGAGAAGCACTCTCCGGCCAACATGCCCAATATCCAGCAACAGCTCCCAAAGCGAAGGAGCCAGGACCCAAAGACCTAGCTGGCCTGAAGGGCCCCCAGGGGGGCCCCAAGCAGCCCCTCTCAATTTGGGTCTGGGGGCTTTCGTTGGGCCGGGAACCTGGGATGTACCTGCAAGGTTGCAGTTCGCGGCCCGAGAAGCACTCTCCGGCCAACATGCCCAACTGCAGCAACAGCTCCCAAACCGAAGGAGCCAGGACCCAAAGACCTAGCTGGCCTGAAGGGCCCCCAGGGGGCCCCCAAGCAGCCCCTCTCCATTTGGGTCTGGGGGCTTTCGTTGGGCCGGGAACCTGGGAGAATCCTGCAAGGTTGCAGTTCGCGGCCCGAGAAGCACTCTCCGGCCAACATGCCCAACTGCAGCAACAGCTCCCAAACCGAAGGAGCCAGGACAAAAAGACCTAGCTGGCCTGAAGGGCCCCCAGGGGGCCCCCAAGCAGCCCATCTCAATTTGGGTCTGGGGGCTTTCGTTGGGCATGGATACCTGAGAGGTACCTGCAAGGTTACAGTTCGCGGCCCGAGAAGCACTCTCCGGCCAACATGCCCAACTGCAGCAACAGCTCCCAAACCGAAGGAGCCAGGACCCAAAGACCTAGCTGGCCTGAAGGGCCCCCAGGGGGCCCCCAAGCAGCCCCTCTCAATTTGGGTCTGGGGGCTTTCGTTGGGCCGGGAACCTGGGAAATTCCTGCAAGGTTGCAGTTCGCGGTCCGAGAAGCACTCTCCGGCCAACATGCCTAACTGCAGCAACAGCTCCCAAAGCGAAGGAGCCAGGACCCAAAGACCTAGCTGGCCTGAAGGGCCCCCAGGGGGCCCCCAAGCAGCCCCTCTCCATTTGGGTCTGGGGGCTTTCGTTGGGCATGGAACCTTGGAGATTCCTGCAAGGTTGCAGTTCGCGGCCCGAGAAGCACTCTCCGGCCAACATGCCCAACTGCAGCAACAGCTCCCAAAGCGAAGGAGCCAGGACCCAAAGACCTAGCTGGCCTGAAGGGCCCCCAGGGGGGCCCCAAGCAGCCCCTCTCAATTTGGGTCTGGGGGCTTTCGTTGGGCCGGGAACCTGGGAGAATCCTGCAAGGTTGCAGTTCGCGGCCCGAGAAGCACTCTCCGGCCAACATGCACAACTGCAGCAACAGCTCCCAAAGCGAAGGAGCCAGGACCCAAAGACCTAGCTGGCCTGAAGGGCCCCCAGGGGGCCCCCAAGCAGCCCCTCTCCATTTGGGTCTGGGGGCTTTCGTTGGGCCGGGAACCTGGGAGAATCCTGGAAGGTTGCAGTTCGCGGCCCGAGAAGCACTCTCCGGCCAGCATGCCCAACTGCAGCAACAGCTCCCAAAGCGAAGGAGCCAGGACAAAAAGACCTAGCTGGCCTGAAGTGCCCCCAGGGGGCCCCCAAGCAGCCCCTCTCAATTTGGGTCTGGGGGCTTTCGTTGGGCATGTATACCTGGGAGGTACCTGCAAGGTTACAGTTCGCGGCCCGAGAAGCACTCTCCGGCCAACATGCCCAACTGCAGCAACAGCTCCCAAAGCGAAGGAGCCAGGACCCAAAGACCTAGCTGGCCTGAAGTGCCCCCAGGGGGTCCCCAAGCAGCCCCTCTCAATTTGGGTCTGGGGGCTTTCGTTGGGCGGGGAACCTGGGAGATTCCTGCAAGGTTGCAGTTCGCGGCCCGAGAAGCACTCTCTGGCCAACATGCCCAACTGCAGCAACAGCTCCCAAACCGAAGGAGCCAGGACCCAAAGACCTAGCTGGCCTGAAGGGCCCCCAGGGGGCCCCCAAGCAGCCCCTCTCAATTTGGGTCTAGGGGCTTTCGTTGGGCCGGGAACCTGGGAAATTCCTGCAAGGTTGCAGTTCGAGGCCCGAGAAGCACTCTCCGGCCAACATGCCCAACTGCAGCAACAGCTCCCAAAGCGAAGGAGCCAGGACAAAAAGACCTAGCTGGCCTGAAGGGCCCCCAGGGGGCCCCCAAGCAGCCCCTCTCCATTTGGGTCTGGGGGCTTTCGTTGGGCATGGAACCTGGGAGATTCCTGCAAGGTTGCAGTTCGCGGCCCGAGAAGCACTCTCCGGCCAACATGCCCAATATCCAGCAACAGCTCCCAAACCGAAGGAGCCAGGACCCAAAGACCTAGCTGGCCTGAAGGGCCCCCAGGGGGCCCCCAAGCAGCCCCTCTCCATTTGGGTCTGGGGGCTTTCGTTGGGCCGGGAACCTGGGAGAATCCTGCAAGGTTGCAGTTCGCGGCCCGAGAAGCACTCTCAGGCCACCATGCCCAACTGCAGCAACAGCTCCCAAAGCGAAGGAGCCAGGACAAAAAGACCTAGCTGGCCTGAAGGGCCCCCAGGGGGCCACAAAGCAGCCCCTCTCAATTTGGGTCTGGGGGCTTTCGTTGGGCATGGATACCTGAGAGGTACCTGCAAGGTTACAGTTCGCGGCCGGAGAAGCACTCTCCGGCCAACATACTCAACTGCAGCAACAGCTCCCAAAGCGAAGGAGCCAGGACCCAAAGACCTAGCTGGCCTGAAGGGCCCCCAGGGGGCCCCCAAGCAGCCCCTCTCAATTTGGGTCTAGGGGCTTTCGTTGGGCCGGGAACCTGGGAAATTCCTGCAAGGTTGCAGTTCGCGGTCCGAGAAGCACTCTCCGGCCAACATGCCCAACTGCAGCAACAGATCCCAAAGCGAAGGAGCCAGGACCCAAAGACCTAGCTGGCCTGAAGGGCCCCCAGGGGGCCCCCAAGCAGCCCCTCTCCTTTTGGGTCTGGGGGCTTTCGTTGGGCATGGAACCTGGGAGATTCCTGCAAGGTTGCAGTTCGCGGCCCGAGAAGCACTCTCCGGCCAACATGCCCAACTGCAGCAACAGCTCCCAAACCGAAGGAGCCAGGACCCAAAGACCTAGCTGGCCTGAAGGGCCCCCAGGGAGGCCCCAAGCAGCCCCTCTCAATTTGGGTCTGGGGGCTTTCGTTGGGCCGGGAACCTGGGAGAATCCTGCAAGGTTGCAGTTCGCGGCCCGAGAAGCACTCTCCGGCCAACATGCCCAACTGCAGCAACAGCTCCCAAACCGAAGGAGCCAGGACCCAAAGACCTAGCTGGCCTGAAGGGCCCCCAGGGGGCCCCCAAGCAGCCCCTCTCCAGTTGGGTCTGGGGGCTTTCGTTGGGCATGGAACCTGGGAGAATCCTGCAAGGTTGCAGTTCGCGGCCCGAGAAGCACTCTCCGGCCAACATGCCCAACTGCAGCAACAGCTCCCAAAGCGAAGGAGCCAGGACCCAAAGACCTAGCTGGCCTGAAGGGCCCCCAGAGGGCCCCCAAGCAGCCCCTCTCAATTTGGGTCTGGGGGCTTTCCTTGGGCCGGGAACCTGGGAGATTTCTGCGAGGTTGCAGTTCGCGGCCCGAGAAGCACTCTCCGGCCAACATGCCCAACTGCAGCAACAGCTCCCAAAGCGAAGGAGCCAGGACCCAAAGACCTAGCTGGCCTGAAGGGCCCCCAGGGGGCCCCCAAGGAGCTCCTCTCCATTTGGGTCTGGGGGCTTTAGTTGGGCCGGGAACCTGGGAGGTACCTGCAAGGTTGCAGTTCGCGGCCCGAGAAGCACTCTCCGGCCAGCATGCCCAACTGCAGCAACAGCTCCCAAAGCGAAGGAGCCAGGACCCAAAGACCTAGCTGGCCTGAAGGGCCCCCAGGGGGCCCCCAAGCAGCCCCTCGCCTTTTGGGTCTGGGGGCTTTCGTTGGGCATGTATACCTGGGAGGTACCTGCAAGGTTACAGTTCGCGGCCCGAGAAGCACTCTCCGGCAAACATGCCCAACTGCAGCAACAACTCCCAAAGCGAAGGAGCCAGGACCCAAAGACCTAGCTGGCCTGAAGTGCCCCCAGGGGGTCCCCAAGCAGCCCCTCTCCATTTGGGTCTGGGGGCTTTCCTTGGGCGGGGAACCTGGGAGATTCATGCAAGGTTGCAGTTCGCGGCCCGAGAAGCACTCTCCGGCCAACATGCCCAACTGCAGCAACAGCTCCCAAACCGAAGGAGCCAGGACCCAAAGACCTAGCTGGCCTGAAGGGCCCCCAGGGGGCCCCCAAGCAGCCCCTCTCAATTTGGGTCTGGGGGCTTTCGTTGGGCCGGGAACCTGGGAGATTCCTGCAAGGTTGCAGTTCGCGGCCGGAGAAGCACTCTCCGGCCAACATGCCCAACTGCAGCAACAGCTCCCAAAGCGAAGGAGCCAGGACCCAAAGACCTAGCTGGCCTGAAGGGCCCCCAGAAGGCCCCCAAGCAGCCCCTCTCAATTTGGGTCTGGGGGCTTTCGTTGGGCCGGGAAACTGGGAGAATCCTGCAAGGTTGCAGTTCGCGGCCCGAGAAGCACTCTCCGGCCAACATGCCCAACTGCAGCAACAGCTCCCAAACCGAAGGAGCCAGGACCCAAAGACCTAGCTGGCCTGAAGGGCCCCCAGGGGGGCCCCAAGCAGCCCCTCTCCATTTGGGTCTGGGGGCTTTCGTTGGGCGGGGAACCTGGGAGATTCATGCAAGGTTGCAGTTCGCGGCCGGAGAAGCACTCTCCGGCCAACATGCCCAACTGCAGCAACAGCTCCCAAAGCGAAGGAGCCAGGACCCAAAGACCTAGCTGGCCTGAAGGGCCCCCAGGGGGCCCCCAAGCAGCCCCTCTCCATTTGGGTCTGGGGGCTTTTGTTGGGCCGGGAACCTGGGAGCTACCTGCAAGGTTGCAGTTCGCGGCCCGAGAAGCACTCTCCGGCCAACATGCCCAACTGCAGCAACAGCTCCCAAAGCGAAGGAGCCAGGACCCAAAGACCTAGCTGGCCTGAAGTGCCCCCAGGGGGCCCCAAGGAGCCCCTCTCCATTTGGGTCTGGGGGCTTTCGTTGGGCCGGGAACCTGGGAGGTACCTGCAAGGTTGCAGTTCGCGGCCCGAGAAGCACTCTCCGGCCAACATGCCCAACTGCAGCAACAGCTCCCAAACCGAAGGAGCCAGGACCCAAAGACCTAGCTGGCCTGAAGGGCCCCCAGGGGGCCCCCAAGCAGCCCCTCTCCATTTGGGTCTGGGGGCTTTCGTTGGGCCGGGAACCTGGGAGAATCCTGCAAGGTTGCAGTTCGCGGCCCGAGAAGCACTCTCCGGCCAGCATGCCCAACTGCAGCAACAGCTCCCAAACCGAAGGAGCCAGGACAAAAAGACCTAGCTGGCCTGAAGGGCCCCCAGGGGGCCCCCAAGCAGCCCATCTCAATTTGGGTCTGGGGGCTTTCGTTGGGCATGGATACCTGAGAGGTACCTGCAAGGTTACAGTTCGCGGCCGGAGAAGCACTCTCCGGCCAACATGCCCAACTGCAGCAACAGCTCCCAAAGCGAAGGAGCCAGGACCCAAAGACCTAGCTGGCCTGAAGGGCCCCCAGGGGGCCCCCAAGCAGCCCCTCTCAATTTGGGTCTGGGGGCTTTCGTTGGGCCGGGAACCTGGGAAATTCCTGTAAGGTTGCAGTTCGCGGTCCGAGAAGCACTCTCCGGCCAACATGCCTAACTGCAGCAACAGCTCCCAAAGCGAAGGAGCCAGGACCCAAAGACCTAGCTGGCCTGAAGGGCCCCCAGGGGGCCCCCAAGCAGCCCCTCTCCATTTGGGTCTGGGGGCTTTCGTTGGGCATGGAACCTTGGAGATTCCTGCAAGGTTGCAGTTCGCGGCCCGATAAGCACTCTCCGGCCAACATGCCCAACTGCAGCAACAGCTCCCAAAGCGAAGGAGCCAGGACCCAAAGACCTAGCTGGCCTGAAGGGCCCCCAGGGGGGCCCCAAGCAGCCCCTCTCAATTTGGGTCTGGGGGCTTTCGTTGGGCCGGGAACCTGGGAGAATCCTGCAAGGTTGCAGTTCGCGGCCCGAGAAGCACTCTCCGGCCAACATGCACAACTGCAGCAACAGCTCCCAAACCGAAGGAGCCAGGACCCAAAGACCTAGCTGGCCTGAAGGGCCCCCAGGGGGCCCCCAAGCAGCCCCTCTCCATTTGGGTCTGGGGGCTTTCGTTGGGCCGGGAACCTGGGAGAATCCTGGAAGGTTGCAGTTCGCGGCCCGAGAAGCACTCTCCGGCCAGCATGCCCAACTGCAGCAACAGCTCCCAAAGCGAAGGAGCCAGGACAAAAAGACCTAGCTGGCCTGAAGTGCCCCCAGGGGGCCCCCAAGCAGCCCCTCTCAATTTGGGTCTGGGGGCTTTCGTTGGGCATGTATACCTGGGAGGTACCTGCAAGGTTACAGTTCGCGGCCCGAGAAGCACTCTCCGGCCAACATGCCCAACTGCAGCAACAGCTCCCAAAGCGAAGGAGCCAGGACCCAAAGACCTAGCTGGCCTGAAGTGCCCCCAGGGGGTCCCCAAGCAGCCCCTCTCCATTTGGGTCTGGGGGCTTTCGTTGGGCGGGGAACCTGGGAGATTCCTGCAAGGTTGCAGTTCGCGGCCCGAGAAGCACTCTCTGGCCAACATGCCCAACTGCAGCAACAGCTCCCAAAGCGAAGGAGCCAGGACCCAAAGACCTAGCTGGCCTGAAGGGCCCCCAGGGGGCCCCCAAGCAGCCCCTCTCAATTTGGGTCTGGGGGCTTTCGTTGGGCATGTATACCTGGGAGGTACCTGCAAGGTTGCAGTTCGCGGCCCGAGAAGCACTCTCCGGCCAGCATGCCCAACTGCAGCAACAGCTCCCAAAGCGAAGGAGCCAGGACCCAAAGACCTAGCTGGCCTGAAGGGCCCCCAGGGGGCCCCCAAGCAGACCCTCTCAATTTGGGTCTGGGGGCTTTCGTTGGGCATGTATACCTGGGAGGTACCTGCAAGGTTACAGTTCGCGGCCCGAGAAGCACTCTCCGGCCAACATGCCCAACTGCAGCAACAGCTCCCAAAGCGAAGGAGCCAGGACCCAAAGACCTAGCTGGCCTGAAGTGCCCCCAGGGGGTCCCCAAGCAGCCCCTCTCCATTTGGGTCTGGGGGCTTTCGTTGGGCGGGGAAACTGGGAGATTCATGCAAGGTTGCAGTTCGCGGCCTGAGAAGCACTCTCCGGCCAACATGCCCAACTGCAGCAACAGCTCCCAAACCGAAGGAGCCAGGACCCAAAGACCTAGCTGGCCTGAAGGGCCCCCAGGGGGGCCCCAAGCAGCCCCTCTCAATTTGGGTCTGGGGGCTTTCGTTGAGCCGGGAACCTGGGAGGTACCTGCAAGGTTGCAGTTCGCGGCCCGAGAAGCACTCTCCGCCCAACATGCCCAACTGCAGCAACAGCTCCCAAAGCGAAGGAGCCAGGACCCAAAGACCTAGCTGGCCTGAAGGGCCCCCAGGGGGCCCCCAAGCAGCCCCTCTCAATTTGGGTCTAGGGGCTTTCGTTGGGCCGGGAACCTGGGAAATTCCTGCAAGGTTGCAGTTCGAGGCCCGAGAAGCACTCTCCGGCCAACATGCCCAACTGCAGCAACAGCTCCCAAAGCGAAGGAGCCAGGACCCAAAGACCTAGCTGGCCTGAAGGGCCCCCAGGGGGCCCCCAAGCAGCCCCTCTCCATTTGGGTCTGGGGGCTTTCGTTGGGCATGGAACCTGGGAGATTCCTGCAAGGTTGCAGTTCGCGGCCCGAGAAGCACTCTCCGGCCAACATGCCCAATATCCAGCAACAGCTCCCAAAGCGAAGGAGCCAGGACCCAAAGACCTAGCTGGCCTGAAGGGCCCCCAGGGGGGCCCCAAGCAGCCCCTCTCAATTTGGGTCTGGGGGCTTTCGTTGGGCCGGGAACCTGGGAGAATCCTGCAAGGTTGCAGTTCGCGGCCCGAGAAGCACTCTCCGGCCAACATGCACAACTGCAGCAACAGCTCCCAAACCGAAGGAGCCAGGACCCAAAGACCTAGCTGGCCTGAAGGGCCCCCAGGGGGCCCCCAAGCAGCCCCTCTCCATTTGGGTCTGGGGGCTTTCGTTGGGCCGGGAACCTGGGAGAATCCTGCAAGGTTGCAGTTCGCGGCCCGAGAAGCACTCTCAGGCCACCATGCCCAACTGCAGCAACAGCTCCCAAAGCGAAGGAGCCAGGACAAAAAGACCTAGCTGGCCTGAAGGGCCCCCAGGGGGCCACAAAGCAGCCCCTCTCAATTTGGGTCTGGGGGCTTTCGTTGGGCATGGATACCTGAGAGGTACCTGCAAGGTTACAGTTCGCGGCCGGAGAAGCACTCTCCGGCCAACATACTCAACTGCAGCAACAGCTCCCAAAGCGAAGGAGCCAGGACCCAAAGACCTAGCTGGCCTGAAGGGCCCCCAGGGGGCCCCCAAGCAGCCCCTCTCAATTTGGGTCTGGGGGCTTTTGTTGGGCCGGGAACCTGGGAGCTACCTGCAAGGTTGCAGTTCGCGGCCCGAGAAGCACTCTCCGGCCAACATGCCCAACTGCAGCAACAGCTCCCAAACCGAAGGAGCCAGGACCCAAAGACCTAGCTGGCCTGAAGGGCCCCCAGGGGGCCCCCAAGCAGCCCCTCTCCATTTGGGTCTGGGGGCTTTCGTTGGGCCGGGAACCTGGGAGGTACCTGCAAGGTTGCAGTTCGCGGCCCGAGAAGCACTCTCCGGCCAACATGCCCAATATCCAGCAACAGCTCCCAAAGCGAAGGAGCCAGGACCCAAAGACCTAGCTGGCCTGAAGGGCCCCCAGAAGGCCCCCAAGCAGCCCCTCTCAATTTGGGTCTGGGGGCTTTTGTTGGGCCGGGAACCTGGGAGATTCCTGCAAGGTTGCAGTTCACGGCCCGAGAAGCACTCTCCGGCCAACATGCCCAACTGCAGCAACAGCTCCCAAAGCGAAGGAGCCAGGACCCAAAGACCTAGCTGGCCTGAAGGGCCCCCAGGGGGCCCCCAAGCAGCCCCTCTCCATTTGGGTCTGGGGGCTTTCCTTGGGCCGGGAACCTGGGAGATTCCTGCAAGGTTGCAGTTCGCGGCCGGAGAAGCACTCTACGGCCAACATGCCCAACTGCAGCAACAGCTCCCAAACCGAAGGAGCCAGGACCCAAAGACCTAGCTGGCCTGAAGGGCCCCCAGGGGGCCCCCAAGCAGCCCCTCTCCATTTGGGTCTGGGGGCTTTCGTTGGGCCGGGAACCTGGGAGATACCAGCAAGGTTGCAGTTCGCGGCTCGAGAAGCACTCTCCGGCCAACATGCCCAATATCCAGCAACAGCTCCCAAAGCGAAGGAGCCAGGACCCAAAGACCTAGCTGGCCTGAAGGGCCCCCAGAAGGCCACCAAGCAGCCCCTCTCCATTTGGGTCTGGGGGCTTTCGTTGGGCATGTATACCTGAGAGGTACCTGCAAGGTTACAGTTCGCGGCCCGAGAAGCACTCTCCGGCCAACATGCCCAACTGCAGCAACAGCTCCCAAACCGAAGGAGCCAGGACCCAAAGACCTAGCTGGCCTGAAGGGCCCCCAGGGGGCCCCCAAGCAGCCCCTCTCAATTTGGGTCTGGGGGCTTTTGTTGGGCCGGGAACCTGGGAGATTCCTGCAAGTTTGCAGTTCGAGGCCCGAGGAGCACTCTCCGGCCAACATGCCCAACTGCAGCAACAGCTCCCAAAGCGAAGGAGCCAGGACCCAAAGACCTAGCTGGCCTGAAGGGCCCCCAGGGGGCCCCCAAGCAGCCCCTCTCAATTTGGGTCTGGGGGCTTTCGTTGGGCCGGGAACCTGGGAGATTCCTGCAAGGTTGCAGTTCGCGGCCCGAGAAGCACTCTCCGGCCAACATGCCCAACTGCAGCAACAGCTCCCAAAGCGAAGGAGCCAGGACCCAAAGACCTAGCTGGCCTGAAGGGCCCCCAGGGGGCCCCCAAGCAGCCCCTCTCCAGTTGGGTCTGGGGGCTTTCGTTGGGCCGGGAACCTGGGAGAATCCTGCAAGGTTGCAGTTCGCGGCCCGAGAAGCACTCTCCGGCCAACATGCACAACTGCAGCAACAGCTCCCAAAGCGAAGGAGCCAGGACCCAAAGACCTAGCTGGCCTGAAGGGCCCCCAGGGGGCCCCCAAGCAGCCCCTCTCCATTTGGGTCTGGGGGCTTTCGTTGGGCCGGGAACCTGGGAGATTCCTGCAAGGTTGCAGTTCGCGGCCGGAGAAGCACTCTCCGGCCAACATGCCCAACTGCAGCAACAGCTCCCAAACCGAATGAGCCAGGACACAAAGACCTAGCTGGCCTGAAGGGCCCCCAGGGGGCCCCCAAGCAGCCCCTCTCAATTTGGGTCTGGGGGCTTTCGTTGGGCCGGGAACCTGGGAGATTCCTGCAAGGTTGCAGTTCGCGGCCGGAGAAGCACTCTCCGGCCAACATGCCCAACTGCAGCAACAGCTCCCAAACCGAATGAGCCAGGACACAAAGACCTAGCTGGCCTGAAGGGCCCCCAGGGGGCCCCCAAACAGCCCCTCTCAATTTGGGTCTGGGGGCTTTCTTTGGGCCGGGAACCTGGGAGGTACCTGCAAGGTTACAGTTCGCGGCCCGAGAAGCACTCTCCGGCAAACATGCCCAACTGCAGCAACAGCTCCCAAAGCGAAGGAGCCAGGACCCAAAGACCTAGCTGGCCTGAAGGGCCCCCAGGGGGCCCCCAAGCAGCCCCTCTCAATTTGGGTCTGGGGGCTTTCGTTGGGCCGGGAACCTGGGAGATTCCTGCAAGGTTGCAGTTCGCGGCCGGAGAAGCACTCTCCGGCCAACATGCCCAACTGCAGCAACAGCTCCCAAAGCGAAGGAGCCAGGACCCAAAGACCTAGCTGGCCTGAAGGGCCCCCAGAAGGCCCCCAAGCAGCCCCTCTCAATTTGGGTCTGGGGGCTTTCGTTGGGCCGGGAAACTGGGAGATTCCTGCAAGGTTGCAGTTCGCGGCCCGAGAAGCACTCTCCGGCCAACATGCCCAACTGCAGCAACAGCTCCCAAACCGAAGGAGCCAGGACCCAAAGACCTAGCTGGCCTGAAGGGCCCCCAGGGGGGCCCCAAGCAGCCCCTCTCCATTTGGGTCTGGGGGCTTTCGTTGGGCGGGGAACCTGGGAGATTCATGCAAGGTTGAAGTTCGCGGCCGGAGAAGCACTCTCCGGCCAACATGCCCAACTGCAGCAACAGCTCCCAAACCGAAGGAGCCAGGACCCAAAGACCTAGCTGGCCTGAAGGGTCCCCAGGGGGCCCCCAAGCAGCCCCTCTCAATTTGGGTCTGGGGGCTTTTGTTGGGCCGGGAACCTGGGAGCTACCTGCAAGGTTGCAGTTCGCGGCCCGAGAAGCACTCTCCGGCCAACATGCCCAACTGCAGCAACAGCTCCCAAAGCGAAGGAGCCAGGACCCAAAGACCTAGCTGGCCTGAAGGGCCCCCAGGGGGCCCCCAAGCAGCCCCTCTCAATTTGGGTCTGGGGGCTTTCGTTGGGCCGGGAACCTGGGAGATACCAGCAAGGTTGCAGTTCGCGGCACGAGAAGCACTCTCCGCCCAACATGCCCAACTGCAGCAACAGCTCCCAAAGCGAAGGAGCCAGGACCCAAAGACCTAGCTGGCCTGAAGGGCCCCCAGGGGGCCCCCAAGCAGCCCCTCTCCATTTGGGTCTGGGGGCTTTCGTTGGGCCGGGAACCTGGGAGGTACCTGCAAGGTTGCAGTTCGCGGCCCGAGAAGCACTCTCCGGCCAACATGCCCAATATCCAGCAACAGCTCCCAAAGCGAAGGAGCCAGGACCCAAAGACCTAGCTGGCCTGAAGGGCCCCCAGGGGGCCCCCAAGCAGCCCCTCTCAATTTGGGTCTGGGGGCTTTTGTTGGGCCGGGAACCTGGGAGATTCCTGCAAGGTTGCAGTTCGCGGCCCGAGAAGCACTCTCCGGCCAACATGCCCAACTGCAGCAACAGCTCCCAAAGCGAAGGAGCCAGGACCCAAAGACCTAGCTGGCCTGAAGGGCCCCCAGGGGGCCCCAAGGAGCCCCTCTCCATTTGGGTCTGGGGGCTTTCGTTGGGCCGGGAACCTGGGAGGTACCTGCAAGGTTGCAGTTCGCGGCCCGAGAAGCACTCTCCGGCCAACATGCCCAATATCCAGCAACAGCTCCCAAAGCGAAGGAGCCAGGACCCAAAGACCTAGCTGGCCTGAAGGGCCCCCAGAAGGCCCCCAAGCAGCCCCTCTCAATTTGGGTCTGGGGACTTTTGTTGGGCCGGGAACCTGGGAGATTCCTGCAAGGTTGCAGTTCACGGCCCGAGAAGCACTCTCCGGCCAACATGCCCAACTGCAGCAACAGCTCCCAAAGCGAAGGAGCCAGGACCCAAAGACCTAGCTGGCCTGAAGGGCCCCCAGGGGGCCCCCAAGCAGCCCCTCTCAATTTGGGTCTGGGGGCTTTCGTTGGGCCGGGAACCTGGGAGATTCCTGCAAGGTTGCAGTTCGCGGCCGGAGAAGCACTCTACGGCCAACATGCCCAACTGCAGCAACAGCTCCCAAACCGAAGGAGCCAGGACCCAAAGACCTAGCTGGCCTGAAGGGCCCCCAGGGGGCCCCCAAGCAGCCCCTCTCCATTTGGGTCTGGGGGCTTTCTTTAGGCTGAGAACCTGGGAGATACCAGCAAGGTTGCAGTTCGCGGCTCGAGAAGCACTCTCCGGCCAACATGCCCAATATCCAGCAACAGCTCCCAAAGCGAAGGAGCCAGGACCCAAAGACCTAGCTGGCCTGAAGGGCCCCCAGGGGGCCCCCAAGCAGCCCCTCTCCAGTTGGGTCTGGGGGCTTTCGTTGGGCCGGGAACCTGGGAGAATCCTGCAAGGTTGCAGTTCGCGGCCCGAGAAGCACTCTCCGGCCAACATGCCCAACTGCAGCAACAGCTCCCAAAGCGAAGGAGCCAGGACCCAAAGACCTAGCTGGCCTGAAGGGCCCCCAGGGGGCCCCCAAGCAGCCCCTCTCCAGTTGGGTCTGGGGGCTTTCGTTGGGCCGGGAACCTGGGAGAATCCTGCAAGGTTGCAGTTCGCGGCCCGAGAAGCACTCTCCGGCCAACATGCCCAACTGCAGCAACAGCTCCCAAAGCGAAGGAGCCAGGACCCAAAGACCTAGCTGGCCTGAAGGGCCCCCATGGGGCCCCCAAGCAGCCCCTCTCCATTTGGGTCTGGGGGCTTTAGTTGGGCCGGGAACCTGGGAGATTCCTGCAAGGTTGCAGATCGCGGCACGAGAAGCACTCTCCGGCCAACATGCCCAACTGCAGCAACAGCTCCCAAACCGAATGAGCCAGGACACAAAGACCTAGCTGGCCTGAAGGGCCCCCAGGGGGCCCCCAAGCAGCCCCTCTCAATTTGGGTCTGGGGGCTTTCGTTGGGCCGGGAACCTGGGAGATTCCTGCAAGGTTGCAGTTCGCGGCCGGAGAAGCACTCTCCGGCCAACATGCCCAACTGCAGCAACAGCTCCCAAACCGAATGAGCCAGGACACAAAGACCTAGCTGGCCTGAAGGGCCCCCAGGGGGCCCCCAAGCAGCCCCTCTCAATTTGGGTCTGGGGGCTTTCTTTGGGCCGGGAACCTGGGAGGTACCTGCAAGGTTACAGTTCGCGGCCCGAGAAGCACTCTCCGGCAAACATGCCCAACTGCAGCAACAGCTCCCAAAGCGAAGGAGCCAGGACCCAAAGACCTAGCTGGCCTGAAGGGCCCCCAGGGGGCCCCCAAGCAGCCCCTCTCAATTTGGGTCTGGGGGCTTTCGTTGGGCCGGGAACCTGGGAGATTCCTGCAAGGTTGCAGTTCGCGGCCGGAGAAGCACTCTCCGGCCAACATGCCCAACTGCAGCAACAGCTCCCAAAGCGAAGGAGCCAGGACACAAAGACCTAGCTGGCCTGAAGGGCCCCCAGAAGGCCCCCAAGCAGCCCCTCTCAATTTGGGTCTAGGGGCTTTCGTTGGGCCGGGAAACTGGGAGATTCCTGCAAGGTTGCAGTTCGCGGCCCGAGAAGCACTCTCCGGCCAACATGCCCAACTGCAGCAACAGCTCCCAAACCGAAGGAGCCAGGACCCAAAGACCTAGCTGGCCTGAAGGGCCCCCAGGGGGGCCCCAAGCAGCCCCTCTCCATTTGGGTCTGGGGGCTTTCGTTTCGGCGGGGAACCTGGGAGATTCATGCAAGGTTGAAGTTCGCGGCCGGAGAAGCACTCTCCGGCCAACATGCCCAACTGCAGCAACAGCTCCCAAACCGAAGGAGCCAGGACCCAAAGACCTAGCTGGCCTGAAGGGCCCCCAGGGGGCCCCCAAGCAGCCCCTCTCAATTTGGGTCTGGGGGCTTTTGTTGGGCCGGGAACCTGGGAGGTACCTGCAAGGTTGCAGTTCGCGGCCCGAGAAGCACTCTCCGGCCAACATGCCCAACTGCAGCAACAGCTCCCAAAGCGAAGGAGCCAGGACCCAAAGACCTAGCTGGCCTGAAGGGCCCCCAGGGGGCCCCCAAGCAGCCCCTCTCAATTTGGGTCTGGGGGCTTTCGTTGGGCCGGGAACCTGGGAGATACCAGCAAGGTTGCAGTTCGCGGCCCGAGAAGCACTCTCCGCCCAACATGCCCAACTGCAGCAACAGCTCCCAAACCGAAGGAGCCAGGACCCAAAGACCTAGCTGGCCTGAAGGGCCCCCAGGGGGCCCCCAAGCAGCCCCTCTCCATTTGGGTCTGGGGGCTTTCGTTGGGCCGGGAACCTGGGAGGTACCTGCAAGGTTGCAGTTCGCGGCCCGAGAAGCACTCTCCGGCCAACATGCCCAATATCCAGCAACAGCTCCCAAAGCGAAGGAGCCAGGACCCAAAGACCTAGCTGGCCTGAAGGGCCCCCAGAAGGCCCCCAAGCAGCCCCTCTCAATTTGGGTCTGGGGGCTTTTGTTGGGCCGGGAACCTGGGAGATTCCTGCAAGGTTGCAGTTCGCGGCCCGAGAAGCACTCTCCGCCCAACATGCCCAACTGCAGCAACAGCTCCCAAAGCGAAGGAGCCAGGACCCAAAGACCTAGCTGGCCTGAAGGGCCCCCAGGGGGCCCCCAAGCAGCCCCTCTCAATTTGGGTCTGGGGGCTTTCGTTGGGCCGGGAACCTGGGAGATTCCTGCAAGGTTGCAGTTCGCGGCCGGAGAAGCACTCTCCGGCCAACATGCCCAACTGCAGCAACAGCTCCCAAAGCGAAGGAGCCAGGACCCAAAGACCTAGCTGGCCTGAAGGGCCCCCAGGGGGCCCCCAAGCAGCCCCTCTCCATTTGGGTCTGGGGGCTTTCTTTAGGCTGAGAACCTGGGAGATACCAGCAAGGTTGCAGTTCGCGGCTCGAGAAGCACTCTCCGGCCAACATGCCCAATATCCAGCAACAGCTCCCAAAGCGAAGGAGCCAGGACCCAAAGACCTAGCTGGCCTGAAGGGCCCCCAGAAGGCCACCAAGCAGCCCCTCTCCATTTGGGTCTGGGGGCTTTCGTTGGGCATGTATAACTGAGAGGTACCTGCAAGGTTACAGTTCGCGGCCCGAGAAGCACTCTCCGGCCAACATGCACAACTGCAGCAACAGCTCCCAAACCGAAGGAGCCAGGACCCAAAGACCTAGCTGGCCTGAAGGGCCCCCAGGGGGCCCCCAAGCAGCCCCTCTCAATTTGGGTCTGGGGGCTTTTGTTGGGCCGGGAACCTGGGAGATTCCTGCAAGGTTGCAGTTCGAGGCCCGAGGAGCACTCTCCGGCCAACATGCCCAACTGCAGCAACAGCTCCCAAAGCGAAGGAGCCAGGACCCAAAGACCTAGCTGGCCTGAAGGGCCCCCAGGGGGCCCCCAAGCAGCCCCTCTCAATTTGGGTCTGGGGGCTTTCGTTGGGCCGGGAACCTGGGAGGTACCTGCAAGGTTGCAGTTCGCGGCCCGAGAAGCACTCTCCGGACAACATGCCCAACTGCAGCAACAGCTCCCAAACCGAAGGAGCCAGGACCCAAAGACCTAGCTGGCCTGAAGGGCCCCCAGGGGGCCCCCAAGCAGCCCCTCTCCATTTGGGTCTGGGGGCTTTCGTTGGGCCGGGAACCTGGGAGGTACCTGCAAGGTTGCAGTTCGCGGCCCGAGAAGCACTCTCCGGCCAACATGCCCAACTGCAGCAACAGCTCCCAAACCGAAGGAGCCAGGACCCAAAGACCTAGCTGGCCTGAAGGGCCCCCAGAAGGCCACCAAGCAGCCCCTCTCAATTTGGGTCTGGGGGCTTTCGTTGGGCATGTATACCTGAGAGGTACCTGCAAGGTTACAGTTCGCGGCCGGAGAAGCACTCTCCGGCCAACATGCTCAACTGCAGCAACAGCTCCCAAACCGAAGGAGCCAGGACCAAAAGACTTAGCTGGACTGAAGGGCCCCCAGGGGGCCCCCAAGCAGCCCCTCTCAATTTGGGTCTGGGGGCTTTCGTTGGGCCGGGAACCTGGGAGATTCCTGCAAGGTTGCAGTTCGCGGCCCGAGAAGCACTCTCCGGCCAACATGCTCAACTGCAGCAACAGCTCCCAAACCGAAGGAGCCAGGACCCAAAGACCTAGCTGGCCTGAAGGGCCCCCAGGGGGGCCCCAAGCAGCCCCTCTCCATTTGGGTCTGGGGGCTTTCGTTTGGCCGGGAACCTGGGAGAATCCTGCAAGGTTGCAGTTCGCGGCCCGAGAAGCACTCTCCGGCCAACATGCCCAACTGCAGCAACAGCTCCCAAACCGAAGGAGCCAGGACCCAAAGACCTAGCTGGCCTGAAGGGCCCCCAGGGGGCCCCCAAGCAGCCCCTCTCCATTTGGGTCTGGGGGCTTTCGTTGGGCATGTATACCTGGGAGGTACCTGCAAGGTTACAGTTCGCGACCCGAGAAGCACTCTCCGGCCAACATGCCCAACTGCAGCAACAGCTCCCAAAGCGAAGGAGCCAGGACCCAAAGACCTAGCTGGCCTGAAGTGCCCCCAGGGGGTCCCCAAGCAGCCCCTCTCCATTTGGGTCTGGGGGCTTTCGTTGGGCCGGGAAACTGGGAGATTCCTGCAAGGTTGCAGTTCGCGGCCCGAGAAGCACTCTCCGGCCAACATGCCCAACTGCAGCAACAGCTCCCAAAGCGAAGGAGCCAGGACCCAAAGACCTAGCTGGCCTGAAGGGCCCCCAGGGGGCCCCCAAGCAGCCCCTCTCCATTTGGGTCTGGGGGCTTTCTTTAGGCTGAGAACCTGGGAGATACCAGCAAGGTTGCAGTTCGCGGCCCGAGAAGCACTCTCCGGCAACATGCCCAATATCCAGCAACAGATCCCAAAGCGAAGGAGCCAGGACCCAAAGACCTAGCTGGCCTGAAGGGCCCCCAGGGGGCCCCCAAGCAGCCCCTCTCAATTTGGGTCTGGGGGCTTTCGTTGGGCATGTATACCTGAGACTTACCTGCAAGTTACAGTTCGCGGCCGGAGAAGCACTCTCCGCCCAATATGCCCAACTGCAGCAACAGCTCCCAAAGCGAAGGAGCCAGGACCCAAAGACCTAGCTGGCCTGAAGGGCCCCCAGGGGGTCCCCAAGCAGCCCCTCTCAATTTGGGTCTAGGGGCTTTCGTTGGGCCGGGAACCTGGGAGAATCCTGCAAGGTTGCAGTTCGCGGCCCGAGAAGCACTCTCCGGCCAACATGCCCAACTGCAGCAACAGCTCCCAAACCGAAGGAGCCAGGACCCAAAGACCTAGCTGGCCTGAAGGGCCCCCAGGGGGCCCCCAAGCAGCCCCTCTCAATTTGGGTCTGGGGGCTTTCGTTGGGCATGGAACCTGGGAGAATCCTGCAAGGTTGGATTTCGCGGCCCGAGAAGCACTCTCCGGCCAACATGCCCAACTGCAGCAACAGCTCCCAAAGCGAAGGAGCCAGGACCCAAAGACCTAGCTGGCCTGAAGGGCCCCCAGGGGGCCCCCAAGCAGCCCCTCTCAATTTGGGTCTGGGGGCTTTCGTTGGGCCGGGAAACTGGGAGATTCCTGCGAGGTTGCAGTTCGCGGCCCGAGAAGCACTCTCCGGCCAACATGCCCAACTGCAGCAACAGCTCCCAAACCGAAGGAGCCAGGACCCAAAGACCTAGCTGGCCTGAAGGGCCCCCATGGGGCACCCAAGGAGCTCCTCTCCATTTGGGTCTGGGGGCTTTCGTTGGGCATGTATACCTGGGAGGTACCTGCAAGGTTACAGTTCGCG
The DNA here is from genome assembly GCF_964237585.1 of Gallinula chloropus. Taxonomy (NCBI): domain Eukaryota; kingdom Metazoa; phylum Chordata; class Aves; order Gruiformes; family Rallidae; genus Gallinula; species Gallinula chloropus. The sequence goes on along the minus strand of NW_028168056.1, from coordinate 102,234 downwards.
GCCCGAGAAGCACTCTCCGGCCAACATGCCCAACTGCAGCAACAGCTCCCAAACCGAAGGAGCCAGGACACAAAGACCTAGCTGGCCTGAAGGGGCCCCAGGGGGTCCCCAAGCAGCCCCTCTCCATTTGGGTCTGGGGGCTTTCGTTGGGCGGGGAAACTGGGAGATTCCTGCAAGGTTGCAGTTCGCGGCCCGAGAAGCACTCTCTGGCCAACATGCCCAACTGCAGCAACAGCTCCCAAAGCGAAGGAGCCAGGACCCAAAGACCTAGCTGGCCTGAAGGGCCCCCAGGGGGCCCCCAAGCAGCCCCTCTCCATTTGGGTCTGGGGGCTTTCGTTGGGCATGTATACCTGGGAGGTACCTGCAAGGTTGCAGTTCGCGGCCCGAGAAGCACTCTCCGGCCAGCATGCCCAACTGCAGCAACAGCTCCCAAAGCGAAGGAGCCAGGACCCAAAGACCTAGCTGGCCTGAAGGGCCCCCAGGGGGCCCCCAAGCAGCCCCTCTCCATTTGGGTCTGGGGGCTTTCGTTGGGCATGTATACCTGGGAGGTACCTGCAAGGTTACAGTTCGCGGCCCGAGAAGCACTCTCCGGCCAACATGCCCAACTGCAGCAACAGCTCCCAAAGCGAAGGAGCCAGGACCCAAAGACCTAGCTGGCCTGAAGGGCCCCCAGGGGGCCCCCAAGCAGCCCCTCTCCATTTGGGTCTGGGGGCTTTCGTTGGGCCGGGAACCTGGGAGAATCCTGCAAGGTTGCAGTTCGCGGCCCGAGAAGCACTCTCCGGCCAACATGCCCAACTGCAGCAACAGCTCCCAAACCGAAGGAGCCAGGACCCAAAGACCTAGCTGGCCTGAAGGGCCCCCAGGGGGCCCCCAAGCAGCCCCTCTCAATTTGGGTCTGGGGGCTTTCGTTGGGCTGGGAACCTGGGAGATTCCTGCGAGGTTGCAGTTCGCGGCCCGAGAAGCACTCTCCGGCCAACATGCCCAACTGCAGCAACAGCTCCCAAACCGAAGGAGCCAGGACCCAAAGACCTAGCTGGCCTGAAGGGCCCCCAGGGGGGCCCCAAGCAGCCCCTCTCAATTTGGGTCTGGGGGCTTTCGTTGGGCCGGGAACCTGGGAGAATCCTGCAAGGTTGCAGTTCGCGGCCCGAGAAGCACTCTCCGGCCAACATGCCCAACTGCAGCAACAGCTCCCAAAGCGAAGGAGCCAGGACCCAAAGACCTAGCTGGCCTGAAGGGCCCCCAGGGGGCCCCCAAGCAGCCCCTCTCCATTTGGGTCTGGGGGCTTTCGTTGGGCCGGGAACCTGGGAGAATCCTGCAAGGTTGCAGTTCGCGGCCCGAGAAGCACTCTCCGGCCAGCATGCCCAACTGCAGCAACAGCTCCCAAAGCGAAGGAGCCAGGACAAAAAGACCTAGCTGGCCTGAAGGGCCCCCAAGGGGCCACCAAGCAGCCCCTCTCAATTTGGGTCTGGGGGCTTTCGTTGGGCATGGATACCTGAGAGGTACCTGCAAGGTTACAGTTCGCGGCCGGAGGAGCACTCTCCGGCCAACATGCTCAACTGCAGCAACAGCTCCCAAACCGAAGGAGCCAGGACCCAAAGACCTAGCTGGCCTGAAGGGCCACCAGGGGGCCCCCAAGCAGCCCCTCTCAATTTGGGTCTAGGGGCTTTCGTTGGGCCGGGAACCTGGGAAATTCCTGCAAGGTTGCAGTTCGCGGCCCGAGAAGCACTCTCCGGCCAACATGCCCAACTGCAGCAACAGCTCCCAAAGCGAAGGAGCCAGGACCCAAAGACCTAGCTGGCCTGAAGGGCCCCCAGGGGGCCCCCAAGCAGCCCCTCTCCATTTGGGTCTGGGGGCTTTCGTTGGGCATGTATACCTGGGAGGTACCTGCAAGGTTGCAGTTCGAGGCCCGAGAAGCACTCTCCGGCCAGCATGCCCAACTGCAGCAACAGCTCCCAAAGCGAAGGAGCCAGGACCCAAAGACCTAGCTGGCCTGAAGTGCCCCCAGGGGGCCCCCAAGCAGCCCCTCTCAATTTGGGTCTGGGGGCTTTCGTTGGGCATGTATACCTGGGAGGTACCTGCAAGGTTACAGTTCGCGGCCCGAGAAGCACTCTCCGGCCAACATGCCCAACTGCAGCAACAGCTCCCAAAGCGAAGGAGCCAGGACCCAAAGACCTAGCTGGCCTGAAGTGCCCCCAGGGGGTCCCCAAGCAGCCCCTCTCCATTTGGGTCTGGGGGCTTTCGTTGGGCGGGGAAACTGGGAGATTCATGCAAGGTTGCAGTTCGCGGCCCGAGAAGCACTCTCCGGCCAACATGCCCAACTGCAGCAACAGCTCCCAAACCGAAGGAGCCAGGACCCAAAGACCTAGCTGGCCTGAAGGGCCCCCAGGGGGGCCCCAAGCAGCCCCTCTCCATTTGGGTCTGGGGGCTTTCGTTGGGCCGGGAACCTGGGAGAATCCTGCAAGGTTGCAGTTCGCGGCCCGAGAAGCACTCTCCGGCCAACATGCACAACTGCAGCAACAGCTCCCAAACCGAAGGAGCCAGGACCCAAAGACCTAGCTGGCCTGAAGGGCCCCCAGGGGGCCCCCAAGCAGCCCCTCTCCATTTGGGTCTGGGGGCTTTCGTTGGGCCGGGAACCTGGGAGAATCCTGCAAGGTTGCAGTTCGCGGCCCGAGAAGCACTCTCCGGCCAGCATGCCCAACTGCAGCAACAGCTCCCAAAGCGAAGGAGCCAGGACAAAAAGACCTAGCTGGCCTGAAGGGCCCCCAGGGGGCCACCAAGCAGCCCCTCTCAATTTGGGTCTGGGGGCTTTCGTTGGGCATGGATACCTGAGAGGTACCTGCAAGGTTACAGTTCGCGGCCGGAGGAGCACTCTCCGGCCAACATGCTCAACTGCAGCAACAGCTCCCAAAGCGAAGGAGCCAGGACCCAAAGACCTAGCTGGCCTGAAGGGCCCCCAGGGGGCCCCCAAGCAGCCCCTCTCAATTTGGGTCTAGGGGCTTTAGTTGGGCCGGGAACCTGGGAAATTCCTGCAAGGTTGCAGTTCGCGGCCCGAGAAGCACTCTCCGGCCAGCATGCCCAACTGCAGCAACAGCTCCCAAAGCGAAGGAGCCAGGACCCAAAGACCTAGCTGGCCTGAAGGGCCCCCAGGGGGCCCCCAAGCAGCCCCTCTCAATTTGGGTCTGGGGGCTTTCGTTGGGCATGTATACCTGGGAGGTACCTGCAAGGTTACAGTTCGCGGCCCGAGAAGCACTCTCCGGCCAACATGCCCAACTGCAGCAACAGCTCCCAAAGCGAAGGAGCCAGGACAAAAAGACCTAGCTGGCCTGAAGGGCCCCCAGGGGGCCCCCAAGCAGCCCCTCTCAATTTGGGTCTAGGGGCTTTCGTTGGGCATGTATACCTGGGAGGTACCTGCAAGGTTGCAGTTCGCGGCCCGAGAAGCACTCTCCGGCCAGCATGCCCAACTGCAGCAACAGCTCCCAAAGCGAAGGAGCCAGGACCCAAAGACCTAGCTGGCCTGAAGGGCCCCCAGGGGGCCCCCAAGCAGCCCCTCTCAATTTGGGTCTGGGGGCTTTCGTTGGGCATGTATACCTGGGAGGTACCTGCAAGGTTACAGTTCGCGGCCCGAGAAGCACTCTCCGGCCAACATGCCCAACTGCAGCAACAGCTCCCAAAGCGAAGGAGCCAGGACAAAAAGACCTAGCTGGCCTGAAGGGCCCCCAGGGGCCACCAAGCAGCCCCTCTCAATTTGGGTCTGGGGGCTTTCGTTGGGCTGGGAACCTGGGAGATTCCTGCGAGGTTGCAGTTCGCGGCCCGAGAAGCACTCTCCGGCCAACATGCCCAAGTGCAGCAACAGCTCCCAAAGCGAAGGAGCCAGGACCCAAAGACCTAGCTGGCCTGAAGGGCCCCCATGGGGCACCCAAGGAGCTCCTCTCCATTTGGGTCTGGGGGCTTTCGTTGGGCCGGGAACCTGGGAGGTACCTGCAAGGTTGCAGTTCGCGGCCGGAGAAGCACTCTCCGGCCAGCATGCCCAACTGCAGCAACAGCTCCCAAAGCGAAGGAGCCAGGACCCAAAGACCTAGCTGGCCTGAAGGGCCCCCAGAAGGCCCCCAAGCAGCCCCTCTCAATTTGGGTCTGGGGGCTTTCGTTGGGCATGTATACCTGGGAGGTACCTGCAAGGTTACAGTTCGCGGCCCGAGAAGCACTCTCCGGCCAACATGCCCAACTGCAGCAACAGCTCCCAAAGCAAAGGAGCCAGGACCCAAAGACCTAGCTGGCCTGAAGTGCCCCCAGGGGGTCCCCAAGCAGCCCCTCTCCATTTGGGTCTGGGGGCTTTCCTTGGGCGGGGAACCTGGGAGATTCATGCAAGGTTGCAGTTCGCGGCCCGAGAAGCACTCTCCGGCCAACATGCCCAACTGCAGCAACAGCTCCCAAACCGAAGGAGCCAGGACCCAAAGACCTAGCTGGCCTGAAGGGCCCCCAGGTGGCCCCCAAGCAGCCCCTCTCAATTTGGGTCTGGGGGCTTTCGTTGGGCCGGGAACCTGGGAGATTCCTGCAAGGTTGCAGTTCGCGGCCGGAGAAGCACTCTCCGGCCAACATGCCCAACTGCAGCAACAGCTCCCAAAGCGAAGGAGCCAGGACCCAATGACCTAGCTGGCCTGAAGGGCCCCCAGGGGGCCCCCAAGCAGCCCCTCTCAATTTGGGTCTAGAGGCTTTCGTTGGGCCGGGAACCTGGGAAATTCCTGCAAGGTTGCAGTTCGCGGTCCGAGAAGCACTCTCCGCCCAACATGCCCAACTGCAGCAACAGCTCCCAAAGCGAAGGAGCCAGGACCCAAAGACCTAGCTGGCCTGAAGGGCCCCCAGGGGGCCCCCAAGCAGCCCCTCTCCATTTGGGTCTGGGGGCTTTCGTTGGGCATGGAACCTGGGAGATTCCTTCAAGGTTGCAGTTCGCGGCCCGAGAAGCACTCTCCGGCCAACATGCCCAACTGCAGCAACAGCTCCCAAAGCGAAGGAGCCAGGACCCAAAGACCTAGCTGGCCTGAAGGGCCCCCAGGGGGGCCCCAAGCAGCCCCTCTCAATTTGGGTCTGGGGGCTTTCGTTGGGCCGGGAAACTGGGAGAATCCTGCAAGGTTGCAGTTCGCGGCCCGAGAAGCACTCTCCGGCCAACATGCACAACTGCAGCAACAGCTCCCAAAGCGAAGGAGCCAGGACCCAAAGACCTAGCTGGTCTGAAGGGCCCCCAGGGGGGCCCCAAGCAGCCCCTCTCCATTTGGGTCTGGGGGCTTTCGTTGGGCATGGAACCTGGGAGATTCCTGCAAGGTTGCAGTTCGCGGCCCGAGAAGCACTCTTCGGCCAACATGCCCAACTGCAGCAACAGCTCCCAAAGCAAAGGAGCCAGGACACAAAGACCTAGCTGGCCTGAAGGGCCCCCAGGTGGCCCCCAAGCAGCCCCTCTCAATTTGGGTCTGGGGGCTTTCGTTGGGCCGGGAACCTGGGAGAATCCTGCAAGGTTGCAGTTCGCGGCCCGAGAAGCACTCTCCGGCCAACATGCACAACTGCAGCAACAGCTCCCAAAGCGAAGGAGCCAGGACCCAAAGACCTAGCTGGCCTGAAGGGCCCCCAGGGGGCCCCCAAGCAGCCCCTCTCAATTTGGGTCTGGGGGCTTTCGTTGGGCTGGGAACCTTGGAGATTCCTGCGAGGTTGCAGTTCGCGGCCCGAGAAGCACTCTCCGGCCAACATGCCCAACTGCAGCAACAGCTCCCAAAGCGAAGGAGCCAGGACCCAAAGACCTAGCTGGCCTGAAGGGCCCCCATGGGGCCCCCAAGGAGATCCTCTCCATTTCGGTCTGGGGGCTTTAGTTGGGCCGGGAACCTGGGAGGTACCTGCAAGGTTGCAGTTCGTGGCCGGAGAAGCACTCTCCGGCCAGCATGCCCAACTGCAGCAACAGCTCCCAAAGCGAAGGAGCCAGGACCCAAAGACCTAGCTGGCTTGAAGGGCCCCCAGGGGGCCCCCAAGCAGCCCCTCTCCATTTGGGTCTGGGGGCTTTCGTTGGGCATGTATACCTGGGAGGTACCTGCAAGGTTACAGTTCGCGGCCCGAGAAGCACTCTCCGGCCAACATGCCCAACTGCAGCAACAGCTCCCAAAGCGAAGGAGCCAGGACCCAAAGACCTAGCTGGCCTGAAGGGCCCCCAGGGGGCCCCCAAGCAGCCCCTCTCAATTTGGGTCTGGGGGCTTTCTTTAGGCTGAGAACCTGGGAGATACCAGCAAGGTTGCAGTTCGCGGCCCGAGAAGCACTCTCCGGCCAACATGCCCAATATCCAGCAACAGCTCCCAAAGCGAAGGAGCCAGGACCCAAAGACCTAGCTGGCCTGAAGGGCCCCCAGAAGGCCACCAAGCAGCCCCTCTCCATTTGGGTCTGGGGGCTTTCGTTGGGCATGTATACCTGAGACGTACCTGCAAGTTACAGTTCGCGGCCCGAGAAGCACTCTCCGGCCAACATGCCCAATATCCAGCAACAGCTCCCAAAGCGAAGGAGCCAGGACCCAAAGACCTAGCTGGCCTGAAGGGCCCCCAGGGGGCCCCCAAGCAGCCCCTCTCCATTTGGGTCTGGGGGCTTTCGTTGGGCCGGGAACCTGGGAGGTACCTGCAAGGTTGCAGTTCGCGGCCCGAGAAGCACTCTCCGGCCAACATGCCCAACTGCAGCAACAGCTCCCAAAGCGAAGGAGCCAGGACCCAAAGACCTAGCTGGCCTGAAGGGCCTCCAGGGGGGCCCCAAGCAGCCCATCTCAATTTGGGTCTGGGGGCTTTCGTTGGGCATGGAACCTGGGAGATTCCTGCAAGGTTGCAGTTCGAGGCCCGAGAAGCACTCTCCGGCCAACATGCCCAACTGCAGCAACAGCTCCCAAACTGAAGGAGCCAGGACCGAAATACCTAGCTGGCCTGAAGGGCCCCCATGGGGCCCCAAGGAGCTCCTCTCCATTTGGGTCTGGGGGCTTTCGTTGGGCCGGGAACCTGGGAGGTACCTGCAAGGTTGCAGTTCGCGGCCGGAGAAGCACTCTCCGGCCAACATGCCCAACTGCAGCAACAGCTCCCAAACCGAAGGAGCCAGGACCCAAAGACCTAGCTGGCCTGAAGGGGCCCCAGGGGGCCCCCAAGCAGCCCCTCTCCATTTGGTTCTGGGGGCTTTTGTTGGGCCGGGAACCTGGGAGATTCCTGCAAGGTTGCAGTTCGAGGCCCGAGAAGCACTCTCCGGCCAACATGCCCAACTGCAGCAACAGCTCCCAAAGCGAAGGAGCCAGGACCCAAAGACCTAGCTGGCCTGAAGTGCCCCCAGGTGGTCCCCAAGCAGCCCCTCTCCATTTGGGTCTGGGGGCTTTCGTTGGGCGGGGAAACTGGGAGATTCCTGCAAGGTTGCAGTTCGCGGCCCGAGAAGCACTCTCCGGCCAACATGCCCAACTGCAGCAACAGCTCCCAAAGCGAAGGAGCCAGGACCCAAAGACCTAGCTGGCCTGAAGGGCCCCCAGTAGGTCACCAAGAAGCCCCTCTCCATTTGGGTCTGGGGGCTTTCGTTGGGCATGTATACCTGAGAGGTACCTGCAAGTTACAGTCCGCGGCCCGAGAAGCACTCTCCGGCCAGCATGCCCAACTGCAGCAACAGCTCCCAAAGCGAAGGAGCCAGGACCCAAAGACCTAGCTGGCCTGAAGTGCCCCCAGGGGGCCCCCAAGCAGCCCCTCTCCATTTGGGTCTGGGGGCTTTCGTTGGGCATGTATACCTGGGAGGTACCTGCAAGGTTACAGTTCGCGGCCCGAGAAGCACTCTCCGGCCAACATGCCCAACTGCAGCAACAGCTCCCAAAGCGAAGGAGCCAGGACCCAAAGACCTAGCTGGCCTGAAGTGCCCCCAGGGGGTCCCCAAGCAGCCCCTCTCCATTTGGGTCTTGGGGCTTTCGTTGGGCGGGGAAACTGGGAGATTCCTGCAAGGTTGCAGTTCGCGGCCCGAGAAGCACTCTCCGGCCAACATGCCCAACTGCAGCAACAGCTCCCAAAGCGAAGGAGCCAGGACCCAAAGACCTAGCTGGCCTGAAGGGCCCCCAGGGGGCCCCCAAGCAGCCCCTCTCAATTTGGGTCTGGGGGCTTTCGTTGGGCATGTATACCTGGGAGGTACCTGCAAGGTTGCAGTTCGCGGCCCGAGAAGCACTCTCCGGCCAGCATGCCCAACTGCAGCAACAGCTCCCAAAGCGAAGGAGCCAGGACCCAAAGACCTAGCTGGCCTGAAGGGCCCCCAGGGGGCCCCCAAGCAGCCCCTCTCAATTTGGGTCTGGGGGCTTTCGTTGGGCATGTATACCTGGGAGGTACATGCAAGGTTACAGTTCGCGGCCCGAGAAGCACTCTCCGGCCAACATGCCCAACTGCAGCAACAGCTCCCAAAGCGAAGGAGCCAGGACCCAAAAACCTAGCTGGCCTGAAGGGCCCCCAGGGGGGCCCCAAGCAGCCCCTCTCAATTTGGGTCTGGGGGCTTTCGTTGGGCCGGGAACCTGGGAGAATCCTGCAAGGTTGCAGTTCGCGGCCCGAGAAGCACTCTCCGGCCAACATGCACAACTGCAGCAACAGCTCCCAAACCGAAGGAGCCAGGACCCAAAGACCTAGCTGGCCTGAAGGGCCCCCAGGGGGCCCCCAAGCAGCCCCTCTCCATTTGGGTCTGGGGGCTTTCGTTGGGCCGGGAACCTGGGAGAATCCTGCAAGGTTGCAGTTCGCGGCCCGAGAAGCACTCTCCGGCCAACATGCCCAACTGCAGCAACAGCTCCCAAAGCGAAGGAGCCAGGACCCAAAGACCTAGCTGGCCTGAAGGGCCCCCAGGGGGCCCCCAAGCAGCCCCTCTCAATTTGGGTCTGGGGGCTTTCGTTGGGCTGGGAACCTGGGAGATTCCTGCGAGGTTGCAGTTCGCGGCCCGAGAAGCACTCTCCGGCCAACATGCCCAACTGCAGCAACAGCTCCCAAACCGAAGGAGCCAGGACCCAAAGACCTAGCTGGCCTGAAGGGCCCCCAGGGGGGCCCCAAGCAGCCCCTCTCAATTTGGGTCTGGGGGCTTTCGTTGGGCCGGGAACCTGGGAGAATCCTGCAAGGTTGCAGTTCGCGGCCCGAGAAGCACTCTCCGGCCAACATGCCCAACTGCAGCAACAGCTCCCAAACCGAAGGAGCCAGGACCCAAAGACCTAGCTGGCCTGAAGGGCCCCCAGGGGGCCCCCAAGCAGCCCCTCTCCATTTGGGTCTGGGGGCTTTCGTTGGGCCGGGAACCTGGGAGAATCCTGCAAGGTTGCAGTTCGCGGCCCGAGAAGCACTCTCCGGCCAGCATGCCCAACTGCAGCAACAGCTCCCAAAGCGAAGGAGCCAGGACAAAAAGACCTAGCTGGCCTGAAGGGCCCCCAGGGGGCCACCAAGCAGCCCCTCTCAATTTGGGTCTGGGGGCTTTCGTTGGGCTGGGAACCTGGGAGATTCCTGCGAGGTTGCAGTTCGCGGCCCGAGAAGCACTCTCCGGCCAACATGCCCAAGTGCAGCAACAGCTCCCAAAGCGAAGGAGCCAGGACCCAAAGACCTAGCTGGCCTGAAGGGCCCCCAGGGGGCCCCCAAGGAGCTCCTCTCCATTTGGGTCTGGGGGCTTTAGTTGGGCCGGGAACCTGGGAGGTACCTGCAAGGTTGCAGTTCGCGGCCGGAGAAGCACTCTCCGGCCAGCATGCCCAACTGCAGCAACAGCTCCCAAAGCGAAGGAGCCAGGACCCAAAGACCTAGCTGGCCTGAAGGGCCCCCAGAAGGCCCCCAAGCAGCCCCTCTCAATTTGGGTCTGGGGGCTTTCGTTGGGCATGTATACCTGGGAGGTACCTGCAAGGTTGCAGTTCGCGGCCCGAGAAGCACTCTCCGGCCAACATGCCCAACTGCAGCAACAGCTCCCAAAGCGAAGGAGCCAGGACCCAAAGACCTAGCTGGCCTGAAGGGCCCCCAGGGGGGCCCCAAGCAGCCCATCTCAATTTGGGTCTGGGGGCTTTCGTTGGGCATGGAACCTGGGAGATTCCTGCAAGGTTGCAGTTCGAGGCCCGAGAAGCACTCTCCGGCCAACATGCCCAACTGCAGCAACAGCTCCCAAACCGAAGGAGCCAGGACCGAAATACCTAGCTGGCCTGAAGGGCCCCCATGGGGCCCCCAAGGAGCTCCTCTCCATTTGGGTCTGGGGGCTTTAGTTGGGCCGGGAACCTGGGAGGTACCTGCAAGGTTGCAGTTCGCGGCCGGAGAAGCACTCTCCGGCCAACATGCCCAACTGCAGCAACAGCTCCCAAAGCGAAGGAGCCAGGACCCAAAGACCTAGCTGGCCTGAAGGGGCCCCAGGGGGCCCCCAAGCAGCCCCTCTCCATTTGGTTCTGGGGGCTTTTGTTGGGCCGGGAACCTGGGAGATTCCTGCAAGGTTGCAGTTCGAGGCCCGAGAAGCACTCTCCGGCCAACATGCCCAACTGCAGCAACAGCTCCCAAACCGAATGAGCCAGGACACAAAGACCTAGCTGGCCTGAAGGGCCTCCAGGGGGCCCCAAGTAGCCTCTCTCCATTTGGGTCTGGGGGCTTTCTTTAGGCTGAGAACCTGGGAGATACCAGCAAGGTTGCAGTTCGCGGCCCGAGAAGCACTCTCTGGCCAACATGCCCAACTGCAGCAACAGCTCCCAAAGCGAAGGAGCCAGGACCCAAAGACCTAGCTGGCCTGAAGGGCCCCCAGAAGGTCACCAAGAAGCCCCTCTCCATTTGGGTCTGGGGGCTTTCGTTGGGCATGTATACCTGAGAGGTACCTGCAAGTTACAGTTCGCGGCCCGAGAAGCACTCTCCGCCCAACATGCCCAACTGCAGCAACAGCTCCCAAAGCGAAGGAGCCAGGACCCAAAGACCTAGCTGGCCTGAAGGGCCCCCAGGGGGCCCCCAAGCAGCCCCTCTCCATTTGGGTCTGGGGGCTTTCTTTAGGCTGAGAACCTGGGAGATACCAGCAAGGTTGCAGTTCGAGGCCCGAGAAGCACTCTCCGGCCAACATGCCCAATATCCAGCAACAGCTCCCAAAGCGAAGGAGCCAGGACCCAAAGACCTAGCTGGCCTGAAGGGCCCCCAGAAGGCCACCAAGCAGCCCCTCTCCATTTGGGTCTGGGGGCTTTCGTTGGGCATGTATACCTGAGAGGTACCAGCAAGTTACAGTTCGCGGCCCGAGAAGCACTCTCCGGCCAGCATGCCCAACTGCAGCAACAGCTCCCAAAGCGAAGGAGCCAGGACCCAAAGACCTAGCTGGCCTGAAGGGCCTCCAGGGGGCCCCAAGTAGCCTCTCTCCATTTGGGTCTGGGGGCTTTCGTTGGGCCGGGAACCTGGGAGAATCCTGCAAGGTTGCAGTTCGCGGCCCGAGAAGCACTCTCCGGCCAACATGCCCAACTGCAGCAACAGCTCCCAAAGCGAAGGAGCCAGGACCCAAAGACCTAGCTGGCCTGAAGGGCCCCCAGGGGGGCCCCAAGCAGCCCCTCTCAATTTGGGTCTGGGGGCTTTCGTTGGGACGGGAACCTGGGAGAATCCTGCAAGGTTGCAGTTCGCGGCCCGAGAAGCACTCTCCGGCCAACATGCCCAACTGCAGCAACAGCTCCCAAAGCGAAGGAGCCAGGACCCAAAGACCTAGCTGGCCTGAAGGGCCCCCAGGGGGGCCCCAAGCAGCCCCTATCCATTTGGGTCTGGGGGCTTTCGTTGGGCTGGGAACCTGGGAGATTCCTGCGAGGTTGCAGTTCGCGGCCCGAGAAGCACTCTCCGGCCAACATGCCCAACTGCAGCAACAGCTCCCAAACCGAAGGAGCCAGGACACAAAGACCTAGCTGGCCTGAAGGGCCCCCATGGGGCCCCCAAGGAGCTCCTCTCCATTTGGGTCTGGGGGCTTTAGTTGGGCCGGGAACCTGGGAGGTACCTGCAAGGTTACAGTTCGCGGCCGGAGAAGCACTCTCCGGCCAGCATGCCCAACTGCAGCAACAGCTCCCAAAGCGAAGGAGCCAGGACCCAAAGACCTAGCTGGCCTGAAGGGCCCCCAGGGGGCCCCCAAGCAGCCCCTCTCAATTTGGGTCTGGGGGCTTTCGTTTGGCATGTATACCTGAGAGGTACCTGCAAGGTTGCAGTTCGCGGTCCGAGAAGCACTCTCCGGCCAACATGCACAACTGCAGCAACAGCTCCCAAAGCGAAGGAGCCAGGACCCAAAGACCTAGCTGGCCTGAAGGGCCCCCAGGGGGTCCCCAAGCAGCCCCTCTCCATTTGGGTCTGGGGGCTTTCGTTGGGCGGGGAACCTGGGAGATTCATGCAAGGTTGCAGTTCGCGGCCCGAGAAGCACTCTCCGGCCAACATGCCCAACTGCAGCAACAGCTCCCAAAGCGAAGGAGCCAGGACCCAAAGACCTAGCTGGCCTGAAGGGCCCCCAGGGGGCCCCCAAGCAGCCCCTCTCCATTTGGGTCTGGGGGCTTTCGTTGGGCATGGAACCTGGGAGATTCCTGCAAGGTTGCAGTTCGCGGCCCGAGAAGCACTCTCCGGCCAACATGCCCAACTGCAGCAACAGCTCCCAAACCGAAGGAGCCAGGACACAAAGACCTAGCTGGCCTGAAGGGCCCCCAGGGGGGCCCCAAGCAGCCCCTCTCCATTTGGGTCTGGGGGCTTTCGTTGGGCATGGAACCTGGGAGATTCCTGCAAGGTTGCAGTTCGCGGCCCGAGAAGCACTCTCCGGCCAACATGCACAACTGCAGCAACAGCTCCCAAAGCGAAGGAGCCAGGACCCAAAGACCTAGCTGGCCTGAAGGGCCCCCAGGGGGCCCCCAAGCAGCCCCTCTCAATTTGGGTCTGGGGGCTTTCGTTGGGCCGGGAAACTGGGAGAATCCTGCAAGGTTGCAGTTCGCGGCCCGAGAAGCACTCTCCGGCCAACATGCCCAACTGCAGCAACAGCTCCCAAAGCGAAGGAGCCAGGACCCAAAGACCTAGCTGGCCTGAAGTGCCCCCAGGGGGCCCCCAAGCAGCCCCTCTCAATTTGGGTCTGGGTGCTTTCGTTGGGCTGGGAACCTTGGAGATTCCTGCGAGGTTGCAGTTCGCGGCCCGAGAAGCACTCTCCGGCCAACATGCCCAATATCCAGGAACAGCTCCCAAAGCGAAGGAGCCAGGACCCAAAGACCTAGCTGGCCTGAAGGGCCCCCAGAAGGCCCCCAAGCAGCCCCTCTCCATTTGGGTCTGGGGGCTTTCGTTGGGCATGTATACCTGAGAGGTACCTGCAAGTTACAGTTCGCGGCCCGAGAAGCACTCTCCGGCCAACATGCCCAACTGCAGCAACAGCTCCCAAACCGAAGGAGCCAGGACCCAAAGACCTAGCTGGCCTGAAGGGCCCCCAGGGGGCCCCCAAGCAGCCCCTCTCAATTTGGGTCTGGGGGCTTTCGTTGGGCCGGGAAACTGGGAGATTCCTGCAAGGTTGCAGTTCGCGGCCCGAGAAGCACTCTCCGGCCAACATGCACAACTGCAGCAACAGCTCCCAAAGCGAAGGAGCCAGGACACAAAGACCTAGCTGGCCTGAAGGGCCCCCATGGGGCACCCAAGGAGCTCCTCTCCATTTGGGTCTGGGGGCTTTCGTTGGGCCGGGAACCTGGGAGGTACCTGCAAGGTTGCAGTTCGCGGCCCGAGAAGCACTCTCCGGCCAGCATGCCCAACTGCAGCAACAGCTCCCAAAGCGAAGGAGCCAGGACCCAAAGACCTAGCTGGCCTGAAGGGCCCCCAGGGGGCCCCCAAGCAGCCCCTCTCCATTTGGGTCTGGGGGCTTTCGTTGGGCATGTATACCTGGGAGGTACCTGCAAGGTTACAGTTCGCGGCCCGAGAAGCACTCTCCGGCCAACATGCCCAACTGCAGCAACAGCTCCCAAAGCGAAGGAGCCAGGACACAAAGACCTAGCTGGCCTGAAGGGCCCCCAGGGGGCCCCCAAGCAGCCCCTCTCCATTTGGGTCTGGGGGCTTTCGTTGGGCTGGGAACCTGGGAGATTCCTGCAAGGTTGCAGTTCGCGGCCCGAGAAGCACTCTCCGGCCAACATGCCCAACTGCAGCAACAGCTCCCAAAGCGAAGGAGCCAGGACCCAAAGACCTAGCTGGCCTGAAGGGCCCCCATGGGGCCCCCAAGGAGCCCCTCTCCATTTGGGTCTGGGGGCTTTCGTTGGGCCGGGAACCTGGGAAATTCCTTCAAGGTTGCAGTTCGCGGTCCGAGAAGCACTCTCCGGCCAACATGCCCAACTGCAGCAACAGCTCCCAAACCGAAGGAGCCAGGACCCAAAGACCTAGCTGGCCTGAAGGGCCCCCAGGGGGCCCCCAAGCAGCCCCTCTCCATTTGGGTCTGGGGGCTTTCGTTGGGCATGTATACCTGGGAGGTACCTGCAAGGTTACAGTTCGCGGCCCGAGAAGCACTCTCCGGCCAACATGCCCAACTGCAGCAACAGCTCCCAAAGCGAAGGAGCCAGGACACAAAGACCTAGCTGGCCTGAAGTGCCCCCAGGGGGTCCCCAAGCAGCCCCTCTCCATTTGGGTCTGGGGGCTTTCGTTGGGCCGGGAACCTGGGAGATTCCTGCAAGGTTGCAGTTCGCGGTCCGAGAAGCACTCTCCGGCCAACATGCCCAACTGCAGCAACAGCTCCCAAAGCGAAGGAGCCAGGACCCAAAGACCTAGCTGGCCTGAAGGGCCCCCAGGGGGCCCCCAAGCAGCCCCTCTCCATTTGGGTCTGGGGGCTTTCGTTGGGCATGGAACCTGGGAGATACCTGCAAGGTTGCAGTTCGCGGCCCGAGAAGCACTCTCCGGCCAACATGCCCAACTGCAGCAACAGCTCCCAAACCGAAGGAGCCAGGACCCAAAGACCTAGCTGGCCTGAAGGGCCCCCAGGGGGGCCCCAAGCAGCCCCTCTCAATTTGGGTCTGGGGGCTTTCGTTGGGCCGGGAACCTGGGAGGTACCTGCAAGGTTGCAGTTCGCGGCCCGAGAAGCACTCTCCGGCCAACATGCACAACTGCAGCAACAGCTCCCAAACCGAAGGAACCAGGACCCAAAGACCTAGCTGGCCTGAAGGGCCCCCAGGGGGCCCCCAAGCAGCCCCTCTCCATTTGGGTCTGGGGGCTTTCGTTGGGCCGGGAACCTGGGAGATTCCTGCAAGGTTGCAGTTCGCGGCCCGAGAAGCACTCTCCGGCCAACATGCCCAACTGCAGCAACAGCTCCCAAACCGAAGGAGCCAGGACCCAAAGACCTAGCTGGCCTGAAGGGCCCCCAGGGGGCCCCCAAGGAGCCCCTCTCCATTTGGGTCTGGGGGCTTTCGTTGGGCCGGGAACCTGGGAAATTCCTGCAAGGTTGCAGTTCGCGGTCCGAGAAGCACTCTCCGGCCAACATGCCCAACTGCAGCAACAGCTCCCAAAGCGAAGGAGCCAGGACCCAAAGACCTAGCTGGCCTGAAGGGCCCCCAGGGGGCCCCCAAGCAGCCCCTCTCCATTTGGGTCTGGGGGCTTTCGTTGGGCATGAACCTGGGAGATTCCTGCAAGGTTGCAGTTCGCGGCCCGAGAAGCACTCTCCGGCCAACATGCCCAACTGCAGCAACAGCTCCCAAAGCGAAGGAGCCAGGACCCAAAGACCTAGCTGGCCTGAAGGGCCCCCAGGGGGGCCCCAAGCAGCCCCTATCCATTTGGGTCTGGGGGCTTTCGTTGGGCCGGGAACCTGGGAGAATCCTGCAAGGTTGCAGTTCGCGGCCCGAGAAGCACTCTCCGGCCAACATGCCCAACTGCAGCAACAGCTCCCAAAGCGAAGGAGCCAGGACCCAAAGACCTAGCTGGCCTGAAGGGCCCCCAGGGGGTCCCCAAGCAGCCCCTCTCCATTTGGGTCTGGGGGCTTTCGTTGGGCTGGGAACCTGGGAGATTCCTGCGAGGTTGCAGTTCGCGGCCCGAGAAGCACTCTCCGGCCAACATGCCCAACTGCAGCAACAGCTCCCAAACCGAAGGAGCCAGGACCCAAAGACCTAGCTGGCCTGAAGGGCCCCCATGGGGCCCCCAAGGAGCTCCTCTCCATTTGGGTCTGGGGGCTTTAGTTGGGCCGGGAACCTGGGAGGTACCTGCAAGGTTACAGTTCGCGGCCGGAGAAGCACTCTCCGGCCAGCATGCCCAACTGCAGCAACAGCTCCCAAAGCGAAGGAGCCAGGACCCAAAGACCTAGCTGGCCTGAAGGGCCCCCAGGGGGCCCCCAAGCAGCCCCTCTCCATTTGGGTCTGGGGGCTTTCGTTGGGCCGGGAACCTGGGAGAATCCTGCAAGGTTGCAGTTCGCGGCCCGAGAAGCACTCTCCGGCCAACATGCCCAACTGCAGCAACAGCTCCCAAAGCGAAGGAGCCAGGACCCAAAGACCTAGCTGGCCTGAAGGGCCCCCAGGGGGCCCCCAAGCAGCCCCTCTCCATTTGGGTCTGGGGGCTTTCGTTGGGCCGGGAACCTGGGAGAATCCTGCAAGGTTGCAGTTCGCGGCCCGAGAAGCACTCTCCGGCCAGCATGCCCAACTGCAGCAACAGCTCCCAAAGCGAAGGAGCCAGGACAAAAAGACCTAGCTGGCCTGAAGGGCCCCCAAGGGGCCACCAAGCAGCCCCTCTCAATTTGGGTCTGGGGGCTTTCGTTGGGCATGGATACCTGAGAGGTACCTGCAAGGTTACAGTTCGAGGCCGGAGGAGCACTCTCCGGCCAACATGCTCAACTGCAGCAACAGCTCCCAAAGCGAAGGAGCCAGGACCCAAAGACCTAGCTGGACTGAAGGGCCCCCAGGGGGCCCCCAAGCAGCCCCTCTCAATTTGGGTCTAGGGGCTTTCGTTGGGCCGGGAACCTGGGAAATTCCTGCAAGGTTGCAGTTCGCGGCCCGAGAAGCACTCTCCGGCCAACATGCCCAACTGCAGCAACAGCTCCCAAAGCGAAGGAGCCAGGACCCAAAGACCTAGCTGGCCTGAAGGGCCCCCAGGGGGCCCCCAAGCAGCCCCTCTCCATTTGGGTCTGGGGGCTTTCGTTGGGCATGTATACCTGGGAGGTACCTGCAAGGTTGCAGTTCGAGGCCCGAGAAGCACTCTCCGGCCAGCATGCCCAACTGCAGCAACAGCTCCCAAAGCGAAGGAGCCAGGACCCAAAGACCTAGCTGGCCTGAAGTGCCCCCAGGGGGCCCCCAAGCAGCCCCTCTCAATTTGGGTCTGGGGGCTTTCGTTGGGCATGTATACCTGGGAGGTACCTGCAAGGTTACAGTTCGCGGCCCGAGAAGCACTCTCCGGCCAACATGCCCAACTGCAGCAACAGCTCCCAAAGCGAAGGAGCCAGGACCCAAAGACCTAGCTGGCCTGAAGTGCCCCCAGGGGGTCCCCAAGCAGCCCCTCTCCAGTTGGGTCTGGGGGCTTTCGTTGGGCGGGGAAACTGGGAGATTCCTGCAAGGTTGCAGTTCGCGGCCCGAGAAGCACTCTCTGGCCAACATGCCCAACTGCAGCAACAGCTCCCAAAGCGAAGGAGCCAGGACCCAAAGACCTAGCTGGCCTGAAGGGCCCCCAGGGGGCCCCCAAGCAGCCCCTCTCAATTTGGGTCTGGGGGCTTTCGTTGGGCATGTATACCTGGGAGGTACCTGCAATGTTGCAGTTCGCGGCCCGAGAAGCACTCTCCGGCCAGCATGCCCAACTGCAGCAACAGCTCCCAAAGCGAAGGAGCCAGGACCCAAAGACCTAGCTGGCCTGAAGGGCCCCCAGGGGGCCCCCAAGCAGCCCCTCTCAATTTGGGTCTGGGGGCTTTCGTTGGGCATGTATACCTGGGAGGTACCTGCAAGGTTACAGTTCGCTGCCCGAGAAGCACTCTCCGGCCAACATGCCCAACTGCAGCAACAGCTCCCAAAGCGAAGGAGCCAGGACCCAAAGACCTAGCTGGCCTGAAGTGCCCCCAGGGGGTCCCCAAGCAGCCCCTCTCCATTTGGGTCTGGGGGCTTTCGTTGGGCGGGGAAACTGGGAGATTCATGCAAGGTTGCAGTTCGCGGCCCGAGAAGCACTCTCCGGCCAACATGCACAACTGCAGCAACAGCTCCCAAACCGAAGGAGCCAGGACCCAAAGACCTAGCTGGCCTGAAGGGCCCCCAGGGGGGCCCCAAGCAGCCCCTCTCAATTTGGGTCTGGGGGCTTTCGTTGGGTCGGGAACCTGGGAGAATCCTGCAAGGTTGCAGTTCGCGGCCCGAGAAGCACTCTCCGGCCAACATGCACAACTGCAGCAACAGCTCCCAAACCGAAGGAGCCAGGACCCAAAGACCTAGCTGGCCTGAAGGGCCCCCAGGGGGCCCCCAAGCAGCCCCTCTCCATTTGGGTCTGGGGGCTTTCGTTGGGCCGGGAACCTGGGAGAATCCTGCAAGGTTGCAGTTCGCGGCCCGAGAAGCACTCTCCGGCCAGCATGCCCAACTGCAGCAACAGCTCCCAAAGCGAAGGAGCCAGGACAAAAAGACCTAGCTGGCCTGAAGGGCCCCCAGGGGGCCACCAAGCAGCCCCTCTCAATTTGGGTCTGGGGGCTTTCGTTGGGCATGGATACCTGAGAGGTACCTGCAAGGTTACAGTTCGCGGCCGGAGGAGCACTCTCCGGCCAACATGCTCAACTGCAGCAACAGCTCCCAAAGCGAAGGAGCCAGGACCCAAAGACCTAGCTGGCCTGAAGGGCCCCCAGGGGGCCCCCAAGCAGCCCCTCTCAATTTGGGTCTAGGGGCTTTCGTTGGGCCGGGAACCTGGGAAATTCTGCAAGGTTGAAGTTCGCGGCCCGAGAAGCACTCTCCGGCCAACATGCACAACTGCCGCAACAGCTCCCAAAGCGAAGGAGCCAGGACCCAAAGACCTAGCTGGCCTGAAGGGCCCCCAGGGGGCCCCCAAGCAGCCCCTCTCCATTTGGGTCTGGGGGCTTTCGTTGGGCATGTATACCTGGGAGGTACCTGCAAGGTTGCAGTTCGCGGCCCGAGAAGCACTCTCCGGCCAGCATGCCCAACTGCAGCAACAGCTCCCAAAGCGAAGGAGCCAGGACCCAAAGACCTAGCTGGCCTGAAGTGCCCCCAGGGGGCCCCCAAGCAGCCCCTCTCCATTTGGGTCTGGGGGCTTTCGTTGGGCATGTATACCTGGGAGGTACCTGCAAGGTTACAGTTCGCGGCCCGAGAAGCACTCTCCGGCCAACATGCCCAACTGCAGCAACAGCTCCCAAAGCGAAGGAGCCAGGACCCAAAGACCTAGCTGGCCTGAAGTGCCCCCAGGGGGTCCCCAAGCAGCCCCTATCCATTTGGGTCTGGGGGCTTTCGTTGGGCGGGGAAACTGGGAGATTCCTGCAAGGTTGCAGTTCGCGGCCCGAGAAGCACTCTCCGGCCAGCATGCCCAACTGCAGCAACAGCTCCCAAAGCGAAGGAGCCAGGACCCAAAGACCTAGCTGGCCTGAAGGGCCCCCAGGGGGCCCCCAAGCAGCCCCTCTCAATTTGGGTCTGGGGGCTTTCGTTGGGCATGTATACCTGGGAGGTACCTGCAAGGTTGCAGTTCGCGGCCCGAGAAGCACTCTCCGGCCAGCATGCCCAACTGCAGCAACAGCTCCCAAAGCGAAGGAGCCAGGACCCAATGACCTAGCTGGCCTGAAGGGCCCCCAGGGGGCCCCCAAGCAGCCCCTCTCAATTTGGGTCTGGGGGCTTTCGTTGGGCATGTATACCTGGGAGGTACCTGCAAGGTTACAGTTCGCGGCCCGAGAAGCACTCTCCGGCCAGCATGCCCAACTGCAGCAACAGCTCCCAAAGCGAAGGAGCCAGGACAAAAAGACCTAGCTGGCCTGAAGGGCCCCCATGGGGCCACCAAGCAGCCCCTCTCAATTTGGGTCTGGGGGCTTTCGTTGGGCTGGGAACCTGGGAGATTCCTGCGAGGTTGCAGTTCGCGGCCCGAGAAGCACTCTCCGGCCAACATGCCCAAGTGCAGCAACAGCTCCCAAAGCGAAGGAGCCAGGACCCAAAGACCTAGCTGGCCTGAAGGGCCCCCATGGGGCCCCCAAGGAGCTCCTCTCCATTTGGGTCTGGGGGCTTTAGTTGGGCCGGGAACCTGGGAGGTACCTGCAAGGTTGCAGTTCGCGGCCGGAGAAGCACTCTCCGGCCAGCATGCCCAACTGCAGCAACAGCTCCCAAAGCGAAGGAGCCAGGACACAAAGACCTAGCTGGCCTGAAGGGCCCCCAGAAGGCCCCCAAGCAGCCCCTCTCAATTTGGGTCTGGGGGCTTTCGTTGGGCATGTATACCTGGGAGGTACCTGCAAGGTTACAGTTCGCGGCCCGAGAAGCACTCTCCGGCCAACATGCCCAACTGCAGCAACAGCTCCCAAAGCAAAGGAGCCAGGACCCAAAGACCTAGCTGGCCTGAAGTGCCCCCAGGGGGTCCCCAAGCAGCCCCTCTCCATTTGGGTCTGGGGGCTTTCCTTGGGCGGGGAACCTGGGAGATTCATGCAAAGTTGCAGTTCGCGGCCCGAGAAGCACTCTCCGGCCAACATGCCCAACTGCAGCAACAGCTCCCAAACCGAAGGAGCCAGGACCCAAAGACCTAGCTGGCCTGAAGGGCCCCCAGGTGGCCCCCAAGCAGCCCCTCTCAATTTGGGTCTGGGGGCTTTCGTTGGGCCGGGAACCTGGGAGATTCCTGCAAGGTTGCAGTTCGCGGCCGGAGAAGCACTCTCCGGCCAACATGCCCAACTGCAGCAACAGCTCCCAAAGCGAAGGAGCCAGGACCCAATGACCTAGCTGGCCTGAAGGGCCCCCAGGGGGCCCCCAAGCAGCCCCTCTCAATTTGGTTCTAGGGGCTTTCGTTGGGCCGGGAACCTGGGAAATTCCTGCAAGGTTGCAGTTCGCGGTCCGAGAAGCACTCTCCGCCCAACATGCCCAACTGCAGCAACAGCTCCCAAACCGAAGGAGCCAGGACCCAAAGAGCTAGGTGGCCTGAAGGGCCCCCAGGGGGCCCCCAAGCAGCCCCTCTCCATTTGGGTCTGGGGGCTTTCGTTGGGCATGGAACCTGGGAGATTCCTGCAAGGTTGCAGTTCGCGGCCCGAGAAGCACTCTCCGGCCAACATGCCCAACTGCAGCAACAGCTCCCAAAGCGAAGGAGCCAGGACCCAAAGACCTAGCTGGCCTGAAGGGCCCCCAGGGGGGCCCCAAGCAGCCCCTCTCAATTTGGGTCTGGGGGCTTTCGTTGGGCCGGGAAACTGGGAGAATCCTGCAAGGTTGCAGTTCGCGGCCCGAGAAGCACTCTCCGGCCAACATGCCCAACTGCAGCAACAGCTCCCAAAGCGAAGGAGCCAGGACCCAAAGACCTAGCTGGCCTGAAGGGCCCCCAGGGGGGCCCCAAGCAGCCCCTCTCCATTTGGGTCTGGGGGCTTTCGTTGGGCATGGAACCTGGGAGATTCCTGCAAGGTTGCAGTTCACGGCCCGAGAAGCACTCTCCGGCCAACATGCCCAACTGCAGCAACAGCTCCCAAAGCAAAGGAGCCAGGACACAAAGACCTAGCTGGCCTGAAGGGCCCCCAGGTGGCCCCCAAGCAGCCCCTCTCAATTTGGGTCTGGGGGCTTTCGTTGGGCCGGGAACCTGGGAGAATCCTGCAAGGTTGCAGTTCGCGGCCCGAGAAGCACTCTCCGGCCAACATGCACAACTGCAGCAACAGCTCCCAAAGCGAAGGAGCCAGGACCCAAAGACCTAGCTGGCCTGAAGGGCCCCCAGGGGGCCCCCAAGCAGCCCCTCTCAATTTGGGTCTGGGGGCTTTCGTTGGGCCGGGAACCTGGGAGAATCCAGCAAGGTTGCAGTTCGCGGCCCGAGAAGCACTCTCCGGCCAACATGCCCAACTGCAGCAACAGCTCCCAAAGCGAAGGAGCCAGGACCCAAAGAGCTAGGTGGCCTGAAGGGCCCCCAGGGGGCCCCCAAGCAGTCCCTCTCAATTTGGGTCTGGGGGCTTTCGTTGGGCTGGGAACCTTGGAGATTCCTGCGAGGTTGCAGTTCGCGGCCCGAGAAGCACTCTCCGGCCAACATGCCCAACTGCAGCAACAGCTCCCAAAGCGAAGGAGCCAGGACCCAAAGACCTAGCTGGCCTGAAGGGCCCCCATGGGGCCCCCAAGGAGCTCCTCTCCATTTGGGTCTGGGGGCTTTAGTTGTGCCGGGAACCTGGGAGGTACCTGCAAGGTTGCAGTTCGTGGCCGGAGAAGCACTCTCCGGCCAGCATGCCCAACTGCAGCAACAGCTCCCAAAGCGAAGGAGCCAGGACCCAAAGACCTAGCTGGCTTGAAGGGCCCCCAGGGGGCCCCCAAGCAGCCCCTCTCCATTTGGGTCTGGGGGCTTTCGTTGGGCATGTATACCTGGGAGGTACCTGCAAGGTTACAGTTCGCGGCCCGAGAAGCACTCACCGGCCAACATGCCCAACTGCAGCAACAGCTCCCAAAGCGAAGGAGCCAGGACCCAAAGACCTAGCTGGCCTGAAGGGCCCCCAGGGGGCCCCCAAGCAGCCCCTCTCAATTTGGGTCTGGGGGCTTTCTTTAGGCTGAGAACCTGGGAGATACCAGCAAGGTTGCAGTTCGCGGCCCGAGAAGCACTCTCCGGCCAACATGCCCAATATCCAGCAACAGCTCCCAAAGCGAAGGAGCCAGGACCCAAAGACCTAGCTGGCCTGAAGGGCCCCCAGAAGGCCACCAAGCAGCCCCTCTCCATTTGGGTCTGGGGGCTTTCGTTGGGCATGTATACCTGAGAGTTACCTGCAAGTTACAGTTCGCGGCCCGAGAAGCACTCTCCGGCCAACATGCCCAATATCCAGCAACAGCTCCCAAAGCGAAGGAGCCAGGACCCAAAGACCTAGCTGGCCTGAAGGGCCCCCAGGGGGCCCCCAAGCAGCCCCTCTCCATTTGGGTCTGGGGGTTTTCGTTGGGCCGGGAACCTGGGAGGTACCTGCAAGGTTGCAGTTCGCGGCCCGAGAAGCACTCTCCGGCCAACATGCTCAACTGCAGCAACAGCTCCCAAAGCGAAGGAGCCAGGACCCAAAGACCTAGCTGGCCTGAAGGGCCTCCAGGGGGGCCCCAAGCAGCCCATCTCCATTTGGGTCTGGGGGCTTTCGTTGGGCCGGGAACCTGGGAGATTCCTGCAAGGTTGCAGTTCGCGGCCCGAGAAGCACTCTCCGGCCAACATGCCCAACTGCAGCAACAGCTCCCAAAGCGAAGGAGCCAGGACCCAAAGACCTAGCTGGCCTGAAGGGCCCCCAGGGGGCCCCCAAGCAGCCCCTCTCCATTTGGGTCTGGGGGCTTTCGTTGGGCCGGGAACCTGGGAGATTCCTGCAAGGTTGCAGTTCGCGGCCCGAGAAGCACTCTCCGGCCAACATGCTCAACTGCAGCAACAGCTCCCAAAGCGAAGGAGCCAGGACCCAAAGACCTAGCTGGCCTGAAGGGCCCCCAGGGGCCCCCCAAGCAGCCCCTCTCAATTTGGGTCTGGGGGCTTTCGTTGGGCCGGGAACCTGGGAGATTCCTGCAAGGTTGCAGTTCGAGGCCCGAGAAGCACTCTCCGGCCAACATGCCCAACTGCAGCAACAGCTCCCAAAGCGAAGGAGCCAGGACCCAAAGACCTAGCTGGCCTGAAGGGCCCCCAGGGGGCCCCCAAGCAGCCCCTCTCAATTTGGGTCTGGGGGCTTTCGTTGGGCCGGGAACCTGGGAGATTCCTGCAAGGTTGCAGTTCGAGGCCCGAGAAGCACTCTCCGGCCAACATGCCCAACTGCAGCAACAGCAGCTCCCAAACCGAGTGAGCCAGGACACAAAGACCTAGCTGGCCTGAAGGGCCCCCAGGGGGCCCCCAAGCAGCCCCTCTCCATTTGGGTCTGGGGGCTTTTGTTGGGCCGGGAACCTGGGAGATTCCTGCAAGGTTGCAGTTCGAGGCCCGAGAAGCACTCTCCGGCCAACATGCCCAACTGCAGCAACAGCAGCTCCCAAACCGAGTGAGCCAGGACACAAAGACCTAGCTGGCCTGAAGGGCCCCCAGGGGGCCCCCAAGCAGCCCCTCTCAATTTGGGTCTGGGGGCTTTCGTTGGGCATGGATACCTGAGAGGTACCTGCAAGGTTACAGTTCGCGGCCCGAGAAGCACTCTCCGGCCAACATGCCCAACTGCAGCAACAGCTCCCAAAGCGAAGGAGCCAGGACCCAAAGACCTAGCTGGCCTGAAGGGCCCCCAGGGGGTCCCCAAGCAGCCCCTCTCCATTTGGGTCTGGGGGCTTTCGTTGGGTGGGGAACCTGGGAGATTCCTGCAAGGTTGCAGTTCGCGGCCCGAGAAGCACTCTCCGGCCAACATGCCCAACTGCAGCAACAGCTCCCAAAGCGAAGGAGCCAGGACCCAAAGACCTAGCTGGCCTGAAGGGCCCCCAGGGGGCCCCCAAGCAGCCCCTCTCCATTTGGGTCTGGGGGCTTTCTTTAGGCTTAGAACCTGGGAGATACCACCAAGGTTGCAGTTCGCGGCCCGAGAAGCACTCTCCGGCCAACATGCCCAATATCCAGCAACAGCTCCCAAAGCGAAGGAGCCAGGACCTAAAGACCTAGCTGGCCTGAAGGGCCCCCAGGGGGCCACCAAGCAGCCCCTCTCCATTTGGGTCTGGGGGCTTTCATTGGGCATGTATCCCTGAGAGGTACCTGCAAGTTACAGTTCGCGGCCCGAGAAGCACTCTCCGGCCAACATGCCCAACTGCAGCAACAGCTCCCAAAGCGAAGGAGCCAGGACCCAAAGACCTAGCTGGCCTGAAGGGGCCCCAGGGGGCCCCCAAGCAGCCCCTCTCCATTTGGGTCTGGGGGCTTTCGTTGGGCCGGGAACCTGGGAGATTCCTGCAAGGTTGCAGTTCGCGGCCGGAGAAGCACTCTCCGGCCAACATGCCCAACTGCAGCAACAGCTCCCAAAGCGAAGGAGCCAGGACCCAATGACCTAGCTGGCCTGAAGGGCCCCCAGGGGGCCCCCAAGCAGCCCCTCTCAATTTGGTTCTAGGGGCTTTCGTTGGGCCGGGAACCTGGGAAATTCCTGCAAGGTTGCAGTTCGCGGTCCGAGAAGCACTCTCCGGCCAACATGCCCAACTGCAGCAACAGCTCCCAAACCGAAGGAGCCAGGACCCAAAGAGCTAGGTGGCCTGAAGGGCCCCCAGGGGGCCCCCAAGCAGCCCCTCTCCATTTGGGTCTGGGGGCTTTCGTTGGGCATGGAACCTGGGAGATTCCTGCAAGGTTGCAGTTCGCGGCCCGAGAAGCACTCTCCGGCCAACATGCCCAACTGCAGCAACAGCTCCCAAAGCGAAGGAGCCAGGACCCAAAGACCTAGCTGGCCTGAAGGGCCCCCAGGGGGGCCCCAAGCAGCCCCTCTCAATTTGGGTCTGGGGGCTTTCGTTGGGCCGGGAAACTGGGAGAATCCTGCAAGGTTGCAGTTCGCGGCCCGAGAAGCACTCTCCGGCCAACATGCCCAACTGCAGCAACAGCTCCCAAAGCGAAGGAGCCAGGACCCAAAGACCTAGCTGGCCTGAAGGGCCCCCAGGGGGGCCCCAAGCAGCCCCTCTCCATTTGGGTCTGGGGGTTTTCGTTGGGCCGGGAACCTGGGAGATTCCTGCAAGGTTGCAGTTCGCGGCCCGAGAAGCACTCTCCGGCCAACATGCCCAACTGCAGCAACAGCTCCCAAAGCGAAGGAGCCAGGACCCAAAGACCTAGCTGGCCTGAAGGGCCCCCAGGGGGCCCCCAAGCAGCCCCTCTCCATTTGGGTCTGGGGGCTTTCGTTGGGCCGGGAACCTGGGAGATTCCTGCAAGGTTGCAGTTCGCGGCCCGAGAAGCACTCTCCGGCCAACATGCCCAACTGCAGCAACAGCTCCCAAAGCGAAGGAGCCAGGACCCAAAGACCTAGCTGGCCTGAAGGGCCCCCAGGGGGCCCCCAAGCAGCCCCTCTCCATTTGGGTCTGGGGGCTTTCGTTGGGCCGGGAACCTGGGAGATTCCTGCAAGGTTGCAGTTCGCGGCCCGAGAAGCACTCTCCGGCCAACATGCTCAACTGCAGCAACAGCTCCCAAAGCGAAGGAGCCAGGACCCAAAGACCTAGCTGGCCTGAAGGGCCCCCAGGGGCCCCCCAAGCAGCCCCTCTCAATTTGGGTCTGGGGGCTTTCGTTGGGCCGGGAACCTGGGAGATTCCTGCAAGGTTGCAGTTCGAGGCCCGAGAAGCACTCTCCGGCCAACATGCCCAACTGCAGCAACAGCTCCCAAAGCGAAGGAGCCAGGACCCAAAGACCTAGCTGGCCTGAAGGGCCCCCAGAGGGGCCCCCAAGCAGCCCCTCTCAATTTGGGTCTGGGGGCTTTCGTTGGGCCGGGAACCTGGGAGATTCCTGCAAGGTTGCAGTTCGAGGCCCGAGAAGCACTCTCCGGCCAACATGCCCAACTGCAGCAACAGCAGCTCCCAAACCGAGTGAGCCAGGACCCAAAGACCTAGCTGGCCTGAAGGGCCCCCAGGGGGCCCCCAAGCAGCCCCTCTCCATTTGGGTCTGGGGGCTTTTGTTGGGCCGGGAACCTGGGAGATTCCTGCAAGGTTGCAGTTCGCGGCCCGAGAAGCACTCTCCGGCCAACATGCCCAACTGCAGCAACAGCAGCTCCCAAACCGAGTGAGCCAGGACACAAAGACCTAGCTGGCCTGAAGGGCCCCCAGGGGGCCCCCAAGCAGCCCCTCTCAATTTGGGTCTGGGGGCTTTCGTTGGGCATGGATACCTGAGAGGTACCTGCAAGGTTACAGTTCGCGGCCCGAGAAGCACTCTCCGGCCAACATGCCCAACTGCAGCAACAGCTCCCAAACCGAAGGAGCCAGGACCCAAAGACCTAGCTGGCCTGAAGGGCCCCCAGGGGGCCCCCAAGCAGCCCCTCTCCATTTGGGTCTGGGGGCTTTCGTTGGGCCGGGAACCTGGGAGAATCCTGCAAGGTTGCAGTTCGCGGCCCGAGAAGCACTCTCCGGCCAACATGCCCAACTGCAGCAACAGCTCCCAAAGCGAAGGAGCCAGGACCCAAAGACCTAGCTGGCCTGAAGGGCCCCCAGGGGGCCCCCAAGCAGCCCCTCTCAATTTGGGTCTGGGGGCTTTCGTTGGGCTGGGAACCTGGGAGATTCCTGCGAGGTTGCAGTTCGCGGCCCGAGAAGCACTCTCCGGCCAACATGCCCAACTGCAGCAACAGCTCCCAAACCGAAGGAGCCAGGACCCAAAGACCTAGCTGGCCTGAAGGGCCCCCAGGGGGGCCCCAAGCAGCCCCTCTCAATTTGGGTCTGGGGGCTTTCGTTGGGCCGGGAACCTGGGAGAATCCTGCAAGGTTGCAGTTCGCGGCCCGAGAAGCACTCTCCGGCCAACATGCCCAACTGCAGCAACAGCTCCCAAACCGAAGGAGCCAGGACCCAAAGACCTAGCTGGCCTGAAGGGCCCCCAGGGGGCCCCCAAGCAGCCCCTCTCCATTTGGGTCTGGGGGCTTTCGTTGGGCCGGGAACCTGGGAGAATCCTGCAAGGTTGCAGTTCGCGGCCCGAGAAGCACTCTCCGGCCAGCATGCCCAACTGCAGCAACAGCTCCCAAAGCGAAGGAGCCAGGACAAAAAGACCTAGCTGGCCTGAAGGGCCCCCAGGGGGCCACCAAGCAGCCCCTCTCAATTTGGGTCTGGGGGCTTTCGTTGGGCTGGGAACCTGGGAGATTCCTGCGAGGTTGCAGTTCGCGGCCCGAGAAGCACTCTCCGGCCAACATGCCCAAGTGCAGCAACAGCTCCCAAAGCGAAGGAGCCAGGACCCAAAGACCTAGCTGGCCTGAAGGGCCCCCAGGGGGCCCCCAAGGAGCTCCTCTCCATTTGGGTCTGGGGGCTTTAGTTGGGCCGGGAACCTGGGAGGTACCTGCAAGGTTGCAGTTCGCGGCCGGAGAAGCACTCTCCGGCCAGCATGCCCAACTGCAGCAACAGCTCCCAAACCGAAGGAGCCAGGACCGAAATACCTAGCTGGCCTGAAGGGCCCCCATGGGGCCCCCAAGGAGCTCCTCTCCATTTGGGTCTGGGGGCTTTAGTTGGGCCGGGAACCTGGGAGGTACCTGCAAGGTTGCAGTTCGCGGCCGGAGAAGCACTCTCCGGCCAACATGCCCAACTGCAGCAACAGCTCCCAAAGCGAAGGAGCCAGGACCCAAAGACCTAGCTGGCCTGAAGGGGCCCCAGGGGGCCCCCAAGCAGCCCCTCTCCATTTGGTTCTGGGGGCTTTTGTTGGGCCGGGAACCTGGGAGATTCCTGCAAGGTTGCAGTTCGAGGCCCGAGAAGCACTCTCCGGCCAACATGCCCAACTGCAGCAACAGCTCCCAAACCGAATGAGCCAGGACACAAAGACCTAGCTGGCCTGAAGGGCCTCCAGGGGGCCCCAAGTAGCCTCTCTCCATTTGGGTCTGGGGGCTTTCTTTAGGCTGAGAACCTGGGAGATACCAGCAAGGTTGCAGTTCGCGGCCCGAGAAGCACTCTCTGGCCAACATGCCCAACTGCAGCAACAGCTCCCAAAGCGAAGGAGCCAGGACCCAAAGACCTAGCTGGCCTGAAGGGCCCCCAGAAGGTCACCAAGAAGCCCCTCTCCATTTGGGTCTGGGGGCTTTCGTTGGGCATGTATACCTGAGAGGTACCTGCAAGTTACAGTTCGCGGCCCGAGAAGCACTCTCCGCCCAACATGCCCAACTGCAGCAACAGCTCCCAAAGCGAAGGAGCCAGGACCCAAAGACCTAGCTGGCCTGAAGGGCCCCCAGGGGGCCCCCAAGCAGCCCCTCTCCATTTGGGTCTGGGGGCTTTCTTTAGGCTGAGAACCTGGGAGATACCAGCAAGGTTGCAGTTCGAGGCCCGAGAAGCACTCTCCGGCCAACATGCCCAATATCCAGCAACAGCTCCCAAAGCGAAGGAGCCAGGACCCAAAGACCTAGCTGGCCTGAAGGGCCCCCAGAAGGCCCCCAAGCAGCCCCTCTCCATTTGGGTCTGGGGGCTTTCGTTGGGCATGTATACCTGAGAGGTACCAGCAAGTTACAGTTCGCGGCCCGAGAAGCACTCTCCGGCCAGCATGCCCAACTGCAGCAACAGCTCCCAAAGCGAAGGAGCCAGGACCCAAAGACCTAGCTGGCCTGAAGGGCCTCCAGGGGGCCCCAAGTAGCCTCTCTCCATTTGGGTCTGGGGGCTTTCGTTGGGCCGGGAACCTGGGAGAATCCTGCAAGGTTGCAGTTCGCGGCCCGAGAAGCACTCTCCGGCCAACATGCCCAACTGCAGCAACAGCTCCCAAAGCGAAGGAGCCAGGACCCAAAGACCTAGCTGGCCTGAAGGGCCCCCAGGGGGGCCCCAAGCAGCCCCTCTCAATTTGGGTCTGGGGGCTTTCGTTGGGCATGGAACCTGGGAGAATCCTGCAAGGTTGCAGTTCGCGGCCCGAGAAGCACTCTCCGGCCAACATGCCCAACTGCAGCAACAGCTCCCAAAGCGAAGGAGCCAGGACCCAAAGACCTAGCTGGCCTGAAGGGCCCCCAGGGGGGCCCCAAGCAGCCCCTATCCATTTGGGTCTGGGGGCTTTCGTTGGGCTGGGAACCTGGGAGATTCCTGCGAGGTTGCAGTTCGCGGCCCGAGAAGCACTCTCCGGCCAACATGCCCAACTGCAGCAACAGCTCCCAAACCGAAGGAGCCAGGACACAAAGACCTAGCTGGCCTGAAGGGCCCCCATGGGGCCCCCAAGGAGCTCCTCTCCATTTGGGTCTGGGGGCTTTAGTTGGGCCGGGAACCTGGGAGGTACCTGCAAGGTTACAGTTCGCGGCCGGAGAAGCACTCTCCGGCCAGCATGCCCAACTGCAGCAACAGCTCCCAAAGCGAAGGAGCCAGGACCCAAAGACCTAGCTGGCCTGAAGGGCCCCCAGGGGGCCCCCAAGCAGCCCCTCTCAATTTGGGTCTGGGGGCTTTCGTTTGGCATGTATACCTGAGAGGTACCTGCAAGGTTGCAGTTCGCGGTCCGAGAAGCACTCTCCGGCCAACATGCACAACTGCAGCAACAGCTCCCAAAGCGAAGGAGCCAGGACCCAAAGACCTAGCTGGCCTGAAGGGCCCCCAGGGGGTCCCCAAGCAGCCCCTCTCCATTTGGGTCTGGGGGCTTTCGTTGGGCGGGGAACCTGGGAGATTCATGCAAGGTTGCAGTTCGCGGCCCGAGAAGCACTCTCCGGCCAGCATGCCCAACTGCAGCAACAGCTCCCAAAGCGAAGGAGCCAGGACCCAAAGACCTAGCTGGCCTGAAGGGCCCCCAGGGGGCCCCCAAGCAGCCCCTCTCCATTTGGGTCTGGGGGCTTTCGTTGGGCATGGAACCTGGGAGATTCCTGCAAGGTTGCAGTTCGCGGCCCGAGAAGCACTCTCCGGCCAACATGCCCAACTGCAGCAACAGCTCCCAAACCGAAGGAGCCAGGACACAAAGACCTAGCTGGCCTGAAGGGCCCCCAGGGGGGCCCCAAGCAGCCCCTCTCCATTTGGGTCTGGGGGCTTTCGTTGGGCATGGAACCTGGGAGATTCCTGCAAGGTTGCAGTTCGCGGCCCGAGAAGCACTCTCCGGCCAACATGCACAACTGCAGCAACAGCTCCCAAAGCGAAGGAGCCAGGACCCAAAGACCTAGCTGGCCTGAAGGGCCCCCAGGGGGCCCCCAAGCAGCCCCTCTCAATTTGGGTCTGGGGGCTTTCGTTGGGCCGGGAAACTGGGAGAATCCTGCAAGGTTGCAGTTCGCGGCCCGAGAAGCACTCTCCGGCCAACATGCCCAAGTGCAGCAACAGCTCCCAAAGCGAAGGAGCCAGGACCCAAAGACCTAGCTGGCCTGAAGTGCCCCCAGGGGGCCCCCAAGCAGCCCCTCTCAATTTGGGTCTGGGTGCTTTCGTTGGGCTGGGAACCTTGGAGATTCCTGCGAGGTTGCAGTTCGCGGCCCGAGAAGCACTCTCCGGCCAACATGCCCAATATCCAGGAACAGCTCCCAAAGCGAAGGAGCCAGGACCCAAAGACCTAGCTGGCCTGAAGGGCCCCCAGAAGGCCCCCAAGCAGCCCCTCTCCATTTGGGTCTGGGGGCTTTCGTTGGGCATGTATACCTGAGAGGTACCTGCAAGTTACAGTTCGCGGCCCGAGAAGCACTCTCCGGCCAACATGCCCAACTGCAGCAACAGCTCCCAAACCGAAGGAGCCAGGACCCAAAGACCTAGCTGGCCTGAAGGGCCCCCAGGGGGCCCCCAAGCAGCCCCTCTCAATTTGGGTCTGGGGGCTTTCGTTGGGCCGGGAAACTGGGAGATTCCTGCAAGGTTGCAGTTCGCGGCCCGAGAAGCACTCTCCGGCCAACATGCACAACTGCAGCAACAGCTCCCAAAGCGAAGGAGCCAGGACACAAAGACCTAGCTGGCCTGAAGGGCCCCCATGGGGCACCCAAGGAGCTCCTCTCCATTTGGGTCTGGGGGCTTTCGTTGGGCCGGGAACCTGGGAGGTACCTGCAAGGTTGCAGTTCGCGGCCCGAGAAGCACTCTCCGGCCAGCATGCCCAACTGCAGCAACAGCTCCCAAAGCGAAGGAGCCAGGACCCAAAGACCTAGCTGGCCTGAAGGGCCCCCATGGGGCCCCCAAGCAGCCCCTCTCCATTTGGGTCTGGGGGCTTTCGTTGGGCATGTATACCTGGGAGGTACCTGCAAGGTTACAGTTCGCGGCCCGAGAAGCACTCTCCGGCCAACATGCCCAACTGCAGCAACAGCTCCCAAAGCGAAGGAGCCAGGACACAAAGACCTAGCTGGCCTGAAGGGCCCCCAGGGGGCCCCCAAGCAGCCCCTCTCCATTTGGGTCTGGGGGCTTTCGTTGGGCTGGGAACCTGGGAGATTCCTGCAAGGTTGCAGTTCGCGGCCCGAGAAGCACTCTCCGGCCAACATGCCCAACTGCAGCAACAGCTCCCAAAGCGAAGGAGCCAGGACCCAAAGACCTAGCTGGCCTGAAGGGCCCCCATGGGGCCCCCAAGGAGCCCCTCTCCATTTGGGTCTGGGGGCTTTCGTTGGGCCGGGAACCTGGGAAATTCCTTCAAGGTTGCAGTTCGCGGTCCGAGAAGCACTCTCCGGCCAACATGCCCAACTGCAGCAACAGCTCCCAAACCGAAGGAGCCAGGACCCAAAGACCTAGCTGGCCTGAAGGGCCCCCAGGGGGCCCCCAAGCAGCCCCTCTCCATTTGGGTCTGGGGGCTTTCGTTGGGCATGTATACCTGGGAGGTACCTGCAAGGTTACAGTTCGCGGCCCGAGAAGCACTCTCCGGCCAACATGCCCAACTGCAGCAACAGCTCCCAAAGCGAAGGAGCCAGGACACAAAGACCTAGCTGGCCTGAAGTGCCCCCAGGGGGTCCCCAAGCAGCCCCTCTCCATTTGGGTCTGGGGGCTTTCGTTGGGCCGGGAACCTGGGAGATTCCTGCAAGGTTGCAGTTCGCGGTCCGAGAAGCACTCTCCGGCCAACATGCCCAACTGCAGCAACAGCTCCCAAAGCGAAGGAGCCAGGACCCAAAGACCTAGCTGGCCTGAAGGGCCCCCAGGGGGCCCCCAAGCAGCCCCTCTCCATTTGGGTCTGGGGGCTTTCGTTGGGCATGGAACCTGGGAGATACCTGCAAGGTTGCAGTTCGCGGCCCGAGAAGCACTCTCCGGCCAACATGCCCAACTGCAGCAACAGCTCCCAAACCGAAGGAGCCAGGACCCAAAGACCTAGCTGGCCTGAAGGGCCCCCAGGGGGGCCCCAAGCAGCCCCTCTCAATTTGGGTCTGGGGGCTTTCGTTGGGCCGGGAACCTGGGAGGTACCTGCAAGGTTGCAGTTCGCGGCCCGAGAAGCACTCTCCGGCCAACATGCACAACTGCAGCAACAGCTCCCAAACCGAAGGAACCAGGACCCAAAGACCTAGCTGGCCTGAAGGGCCCCCAGGGGGCCCCCAAGCAGCCCCTCTCCATTTGGGTCTGGGGGCTTTCGTTGGGCCGGGAACCTGGGAGATTCCTGCAAGGTTGCAGTTCGCGGCCCGAGAAGCACTCTCCGGCCAACATGCCCAACTGCAGCAACAGCTCCCAAACCGAAGGAGCCAGGACCCAAAGACCTAGCTGGCCTGAAGGGCCCCCAGGGGGCCCCCAAGGAGCCCCTCTCCATTTGGGTCTGGGGGCTTTCGTTGGGCCGGGAACCTGGGAAATTCCTGCAAGGTTGCAGTTCGCGGTCCGAGAAGCACTCTCCGGCCAACATGCCCAACTGCAGCAACAGCTCCCAAAGCGAAGGAGCCAGGACCCAAAGACCTAGCTGGCCTGAAGGGCCCCCAGGGGGCCCCCAAGCAGCCCCTCTCCATTTGGGTCTGGGGGCTTTCGTTGGGCATGAACCTGGGAGATTCCTGCAAGGTTGCAGTTCGCGGCCCGAGAAGCACTCTCCGGCCAACATGCCCAACTGCAGCAACAGCTCCCAAAGCGAAGGAGCCAGGACCCAAAGACCTAGCTGGCCTGAAGGGCCCCCAGGGGGGCCCCAAGCAGCCCCTATCCATTTGGGTCTGGGGGCTTTCGTTGGGCCGGGAACCTGGGAGAATCCTGCAAGGTTGCAGTTCGCGGCCCGAGAAGCACTCTCCGGCCAACATGCCCAACTGCAGCAACAGCTCCCAAAGCGAAGGAGCCAGGACCCAAAGACCTAGCTGGCCTGAAGGGCCCCCAGGGGGTCCCCAAGCAGCCCCTCTCCATTTGGGTCTGGGGGCTTTCGTTGGGCTGGGAACCTGGGAGATTCCTGCGAGGTTGCAGTTCGCGGCCCGAGAAGCACTCTCCGGCCAACATGCCCAACTGCAGCAACAGCTCCCAAACCGAAGGAGCCAGGACCCAAAGACCTAGCTGGCCTGAAGGGCCCCCATGGGGCCCCCAAGGAGCTCCTCTCCATTTGGGTCTGGGGGCTTTAGTTGGGCCGGGAACCTGGGAGGTACCTGCAAGGTTACAGTTCGCGGCCGGAGAAGCACTCTCCGGCCAGCATGCCCAACTGCAGCAACAGCTCCCAAAGCGAAGGAGCCAGGACCCAAAGACCTAGCTGGCCTGAAGGGCCCCCAGGGGGCCCCCAAGCAGCCCCTCTCCATTTGGGTCTGGGGGCTTTCGTTGGGCCGGGAACCTGGGAGAATCCTGCAAGGTTGCAGTTCGCGGCCCGAGAAGCACTCTCCGGCCAACATGCCCAACTGCAGCAACAGCTCCCAAAGCGAAGGAGCCAGGACCCAAAGACCTAGCTGGCCTGAAGGGCCCCCAGGGGGCCCCCAAGCAGCCCCTCTCCATTTGGGTCTGGGGGCTTTCGTTGGGCCGGGAACCTGGGAGAATCCTGCAAGGTTGCAGTTCGCGGCCCGAGAAGCACTCTCCGGCCAGCATGCCCAACTGCAGCAACAGCTCCCAAAGCGAAGGAGCCAGGACAAAAAGACCTAGCTGGCCTGAAGGGCCCCCAAGGGGCCACCAAGCAGCCCCTCTCAATTTGGGTCTGGGGGCTTTCGTTGGGCATGGATACCTGAGAGGTACCTGCAAGGTTACAGTTCGAGGCCGGAGGAGCACTCTCCGGCCAACATGCTCAACTGCAGCAACAGCTCCCAAAGCGAAGGAGCCAGGACCCAAAGACCTAGCTGGACTGAAGGGCCCCCAGGGGGCCCCCAAGCAGCCCCTCTCAATTTGGGTCTAGGGGCTTTCGTTGGGCCGGGAACCTGGGAAATTCCTGCAAGGTTGCAGTTCGCGGCCCGAGAAGCACTCTCCGGCCAACATGCCCAACTGCAGCAACAGCTCCCAAAGCGAAGGAGCCAGGACCCAAAGACCTAGCTGGCCTGAAGGGCCCCCAGGGGGCCCCCAAGCAGCCCCTCTCCATTTGGGTCTGGGGGCTTTCGTTGGGCATGTATACCTGGGAGGTACCTGCAAGGTTGCAGTTCGAGGCCCGAGAAGCACTCTCCGGCCAGCATGCCCAACTGCAGCAACAGCTCCCAAAGCGAAGGAGCCAGGACCCAAAGACCTAGCTGGCCTGAAGTGCCCCCAGGGGGCCCCCAAGCAGCCCCTCTCAATTTGGGTCTGGGGGCTTTCGTTGGGCATGTATACCTGGGAGGTACCTGCAAGGTTACAGTTCGCGGCCCGAGAAGCACTCTCCGGCCAACATGCCCAACTGCAGCAACAGCTCCCAAAGCGAAGGAGCCAGGACCCAAAGACCTAGCTGGCCTGAAGTGCCCCCAGGGGGTCCCCAAGCAGCCCCTCTCCAGTTGGGTCTGGGGGCTTTCGTTGGGCGGGGAAACTGGGAGATTCCTGCAAGGTTGCAGTTCGCGGCCCGAGAAGCACTCTCTGGCCAACATGCCCAACTGCAGCAACAGCTCCCAAAGCGAAGGAGCCAGGACCCAAAGACCTAGCTGGCCTGAAGGGCCCCCAGGGGGCCCCCAAGCAGCCCCTCTCAATTTGGGTCTGGGGGCTTTCGTTGGGCATGTATACCTGGGAGGTACCTGCAATGTTGCAGTTCGCGGCCCGAGAAGCACTCTCCGGCCAGCATGCCCAACTGCAGCAACAGCTCCCAAAGCGAAGGAGCCAGGACCCAAAGACCTAGCTGGCCTGAAGGGCCCCCAGGGGGCCCCCAAGCAGCCCCTCTCAATTTGGGTCTGGGGGCTTTCGTTGGGCATGTATACCTGGGAGGTACCTGCAAGGTTACAGTTCGCTGCCCGAGAAGCACTCTCCGGCCAACATGCCCAACTGCAGCAACAGCTCCCAAAGCGAAGGAGCCAGGACCCAAAGACCTAGCTGGCCTGAAGTGCCCCCAGGGGGTCCCCAAGCAGCCCCTCTCCATTTGGGTCTGGGGGCTTTCGTTGGGCGGGGAAACTGGGAGATTCATGCAAGGTTGCAGTTCGCGGCCCGAGAAGCACTCTCCGGCCAACATGCACAACTGCAGCAACAGCTCCCAAACCGAAGGAGCCAGGACCCAAAGACCTAGCTGGCCTGAAGGGCCCCCAGGGGGGCCCCAAGCAGCCCCTCTCAATTTGGGTCTGGGGGCTTTCGTTGGGTCGGGAACCTGGGAGAATCCTGCAAGGTTGCAGTTCGCGGCCCGAGAAGCACTCTCCGGCCAACATGCACAACTGCAGCAACAGCTCCCAAACCGAAGGAGCCAGGACCCAAAGACCTAGCTGGCCTGAAGGGCCCCCAGGGGGCCCCCAAGCAGCCCCTCTCCATTTGGGTCTGGGGGCTTTCGTTGGGCCGGGAACCTGGGAGAATCCTGCAAGGTTGCAGTTCGCGGCCCGAGAAGCACTCTCCGGCCAGCATGCCCAACTGCAGCAACAGCTCCCAAAGCGAAGGAGCCAGGACAAAAAGACCTAGCTGGCCTGAAGGGCCCCCAGGGGGCCACCAAGCAGCCCCTCTCAATTTGGGTCTGGGGGCTTTCGTTGGGCATGGATACCTGAGAGGTACCTGCAAGGTTACAGTTCGCGGCCGGAGGAGCACTCTCCGGCCAACATGCTCAACTGCAGCAACAGCTCCCAAAGCGAAGGAGCCAGGACCCAAAGACCTAGCTGGCCTGAAGGGCCCCCAGGGGGCCCCCAAGCAGCCCCTCTCAATTTGGGTCTAGGGGCTTTCGTTGGGCCGGGAACCTGGGAAATTCTGCAAGGTTGAAGTTCGCGGCCCGAGAAGCACTCTCCGGCCAACATGCACAACTGCCGCAACAGCTCCCAAAGCGAAGGAGCCAGGACCCAAAGACCTAGCTGGCCTGAAGGGCCCCCAGGGGGCCCCCAAGCAGCCCCTCTCCATTTGGGTCTGGGGGCTTTCGTTGGGCATGTATACCTGGGAGGTACCTGCAAGGTTGCAGTTCGCGGCCCGAGAAGCACTCTCCGGCCAGCATGCCCAACTGCAGCAACAGCTCCCAAAGCGAAGGAGCCAGGACCCAAAGACCTAGCTGGCCTGAAGTGCCCCCAGGGGGCCCCCAAGCAGCCCCTCTCCATTTGGGTCTGGGGGCTTTCGTTGGGCATGTATACCTGGGAGGTACCTGCAAGGTTACAGTTCGCGGCCCGAGAAGCACTCTCCGGCCAACATGCCCAACTGCAGCAACAGCTCCCAAAGCGAAGGAGCCAGGACCCAAAGACCTAGCTGGCCTGAAGTGCCCCCAGGGGGTCCCCAAGCAGCCCCTATCCATTTGGGTCTGGGGGCTTTCGTTGGGCGGGGAAACTGGGAGATTCCTGCAAGGTTGCAGTTCGCGGCCCGAGAAGCACTCTCCGGCCAGCATGCCCAACTGCAGCAACAGCTCCCAAAGCGAAGGAGCCAGGACCCAAAGACCTAGCTGGCCTGAAGGGCCCCCAGGGGGCCCCCAAGCAGCCCCTCTCAATTTGGGTCTGGGGGCTTTCGTTGGGCATGTATACCTGGGAGGTACCTGTAAGGTTGCAGTTCGCGGCCCGAGAAGCACTCTCCGGCCAGCATGCCCAACTGCAGCAACAGCTCCCAAAGCGAAGGAGCCAGGACCCAATGACCTAGCTGGCCTGAAGGGCCCCCAGGGGGCCCCCAAGCAGCCCCTCTCAATTTGGGTCTGGGGGCTTTCGTTGGGCATGTATACCTGGGAGGTACCTGCAAGGTTACAGTTCGCGGCCCGAGAAGCACTCTCCGGCCAGCATGCCCAACTGCAGCAACAGCTCCCAAAGCGAAGGAGCCAGGACAAAAAGACCTAGCTGGCCTGAAGGGCCCCCATGGGGCCACCAAGCAGCCCCTCTCAATTTGGGTCTGGGGGCTTTCGTTGGGCTGGGAACCTGGGAGATTCCTGCGAGGTTGCAGTTCGCGGCCCGAGAAGCACTCTCCGGCCAACATGCCCAAGTGCAGCAACAGCTCCCAAAGCGAAGGAGCCAGGACCCAAAGACCTAGCTGGCCTGAAGGGCCCCCATGGGGCCCCCAAGGAGCTCCTCTCCATTTGGGTCTGGGGGCTTTAGTTGGGCCGGGAACCTGGGAGGTACCTGCAAGGTTGCAGTTCGCGGCCGGAGAAGCACTCTCCGGCCAGCATGCCCAACTGCAGCAACAGCTCCCAAAGCGAAGGAGCCAGGACACAAAGACCTAGCTGGCCTGAAGGGCCCCCAGAAGGCCCCCAAGCAGCCCCTCTCAATTTGGGTCTGGGGGCTTTCGTTGGGCATGTATACCTGGGAGGTACCTGCAAGGTTACAGTTCGCGGCCCGAGAAGCACTCTCCGGCCAACATGCCCAACTGCAGCAACAGCTCCCAAAGCAAAGGAGCCAGGACCCAAAGACCTAGCTGGCCTGAAGTGCCCCCAGGGGGTCCCCAAGCAGCCCCTCTCCATTTGGGTCTGGGGGCTTTCCTTGGGCGGGGAACCTGGGAGATTCATGCAAAGTTGCAGTTCGCGGCCCGAGAAGCACTCTCCGGCCAACATGCCCAACTGCAGCAACAGCTCCCAAACCGAAGGAGCCAGGACCCAAAGACCTAGCTGGCCTGAAGGGCCCCCAGGTGGCCCCCAAGCAGCCCCTCTCAATTTGGGTCTGGGGGCTTTCGTTGGGCCGGGAACCTGGGAGATTCCTGCAAGGTTGCAGTTCGCGGCCGGAGAAGCACTCTCCGGCCAACATGCCCAACTGCAGCAACAGCTCCCAAAGCGAAGGAGCCAGGACCCAATGACCTAGCTGGCCTGAAGGGCCCCCAGGGGGCCCCCAAGCAGCCCCTCTCAATTTGGGTCTAGGGGCTTTCGTTGGGCCGGGAACCTGGGAAATTCCTGCAAGGTTGCAGTTCGCGGTCCGAGAAGCACTCTCCGCCCAACATGCCCAACTGCAGCAACAGCTCCCAAACCGAAGGAGCCAGGACCCAAAGAGCTAGGTGGCCTGAAGGGCCCCCAGGGGGCCCCCAAGCAGCCCCTCTCCATTTGGGTCTGGGGGCTTTCGTTGGGCATGGAACCTGGGAGATTCCTGCAAGGTTGCAGTTCGCGGCCCGAGAAGCACTCTCCGGCCAACATGCCCAACTGCAGCAACAGCTCCCAAAGCGAAGGAGCCAGGACCCAAAGACCTAGCTGGCCTGAAGGGCCCCCAGGGGGGCCCCAAGCAGCCCCTCTCAATTTGGGTCTGGGGGCTTTCGTTGGGCCGGGAAACTGGGAGAATCCTGCAAGGTTGCAGTTCGCGGCCCGAGAAGCACTCTCCGGCCAACATGCCCAACTGCAGCAACAGCTCCCAAAGCGAAGGAGCCAGGACCCAAAGACCTAGCTGGCCTGAAGGGCCCCCAGGGGGGCCCCAAGCAGCCCCTCTCCATTTGGGTCTGGGGGCTTTCGTTGGGCATGGAACCTGGGAGATTCCTGCAAGGTTGCAGTTCACGGCCCGAGAAGCACTCTCCGGCCAACATGCCCAACTGCAGCAACAGCTCCCAAAGCAAAGGAGCCAGGACACAAAGACCTAGCTGGCCTGAAGGGCCCCCAGGTGGCCCCCAAGCAGCCCCTCTCAATTTGGGTCTGGGGGCTTTCGTTGGGCCGGGAACCTGGGAGAATCCTGCAAGGTTGCAGTTCGCGGCCCGAGAAGCACTCTCCGGCCAACATGCACAACTGCAGCAACAGCTCCCAAAGCGAAGGAGCCAGGACCCAAAGACCTAGCTGGCCTGAAGGGCCCCCAGGGGGCCCCCAAGCAGCCCCTCTCAATTTGGGTCTGGGGGCTTTCGTTGGGCCGGGAACCTGGGAGAATCCAGCAAGGTTGCAGTTCGCGGCCCGAGAAGCACTCTCCGGCCAACATGCCCAACTGCAGCAACAGCTCCCAAAGCGAAGGAGCCAGGACCCAAAGAGCTAGGTGGCCTGAAGGGCCCCCAGGGGGCCCCCAAGCAGTCCCTCTCAATTTGGGTCTGGGGGCTTTCGTTGGGCTGGGAACCTTGGAGATTCCTGCGAGGTTGCAGTTCGCGGCCCGAGAAGCACTCTCCGGCCAACATGCCCAACTGCAGCAACAGCTCCCAAAGCGAAGGAGCCAGGACCCAAAGACCTAGCTGGCCTGAAGGGCCCCCATGGGGCCCCCAAGGAGCTCCTCTCCATTTGGGTCTGGGGGCTTTAGTTGTGCCGGGAACCTGGGAGGTACCTGCAAGGTTGCAGTTCGTGGCCGGAGAAGCACTCTCCGGCCAGCATGCCCAACTGCAGCAACAGCTCCCAAAGCGAAGGAGCCAGGACCCAAAGACCTAGCTGGCTTGAAGGGCCCCCAGGGGGCCCCCAAGCAGCCCCTCTCCATTTGGGTCTGGGGGCTTTCGTTGGGCATGTATACCTGGGAGGTACCTGCAAGGTTACAGTTCGCGGCCCGAGAAGCACTCACCGGCCAACATGCCCAACTGCAGCAACAGCTCCCAAAGCGAAGGAGCCAGGACCCAAAGACCTAGCTGGCCTGAAGGGCCCCCAGGGGGCCCCCAAGCAGCCCCTCTCAATTTGGGTCTGGGGGCTTTCTTTAGGCTGAGAACCTGGGAGATACCAGCAAGGTTGCAGTTCGCGGCCCGAGAAGCACTCTCCGGCCAACATGCCCAATATCCAGCAACAGCTCCCAAAGCGAAGGAGCCAGGACCCAAAGACCTAGCTGGCCTGAAGGGCCCCCAGAAGGCCACCAAGCAGCCCCTCTCCATTTGGGTCTGGGGGCTTTCGTTGGGCATGTATACCTGAGAGTTACCTGCAAGTTACAGTTCGCGGCCCGAGAAGCACTCTCCGGCCAACATGCCCAATATCCAGCAACAGCTCCCAAAGCGAAGGAGCCAGGACCCAAAGACCTAGCTGGCCTGAAGGGCCCCCAGGGGGCCCCCAAGCAGCCCCTCTCCATTTGGGTCTGGGGGTTTTCGTTGGGCCGGGAACCTGGGAGGTACCTGCAAGGTTGCAGTTCGCGGCCCGAGAAGCACTCTCCGGCCAACATGCTCAACTGCAGCAACAGCTCCCAAAGCGAAGGAGCCAGGACCCAAAGACCTAGCTGGCCTGAAGGGCCTCCAGGGGGGCCCCAAGCAGCCCATCTCAATTTGGGTCTGGGGGCTTTCGTTGGGCATGGAACCTGGGAGATTCCTGCAAGGTTGCAGTTCGAGGCCCGAGAAGCACTCTCCGGCCAACATGCCCAACTGCAGCAACAGCTCCCAAACCGAAGGAGCCAGGACCGAAATACCTAGCTGGCCTGAAGGGCCCCCATGGGGCCCCCAAGGAGCTCCTCTCCATTTGGGTCTGGGGGCTTTAGTTGGGCCGGGAACCTGGGAGGTACCTGCAAGGTTGCAGTTCGCGGCCGGAGAAGCACTCTCCGGCCAACATGCCCAACTGCAGCAACAGCTCCCAAACCGAAGGAGCCAGGACCCAAAGACCTAGCTGGCCTGAAGGGGCCCCAGGGGGCCCCCAAGCAGCCCCTCTCCATTTGGGTCTGGGGGCTTTTGTTGGGCCGGGAACCTGGGAGATTCCTGCAAGGTTGCAGTTCGAGGCCCGAGAAGCACTCTCCGGCCAACATGCCCAACTGCAGCAACAGCTCCCAAAGCGAAGGAGCCAGGACACAAAGACCTAGCTGGCCTGAAGGGCCTCCAGGGGGCCCCAAGTAGCCCCTCTCCATTTGGGTCTGGGGGCTTTCTTTAGGCTGAGAACCTGGGAGATACCAGCAAGGTTGCAGTTCGCGGCCCGAGAAGCACTCTCCGGCCAACATGCCCAACTGCAGCAACAGCTCCCAAAGCGAAGGAGCCAGGACCCAAAGACCTAGCTGGCCTGAAGGGCCCCCAGAAGGTCACCAAGAAGCCCCTCTCCATTTGGGTCTGGGGGCTTTCGTTGGGCATGTATACCTGAGAGGTACTTGCAAGTTACAGTTCGCGGCCCGAGAAGCACTCTCCGGCCAGCATGCCCAACTGCAGCAACAGCTCCCAAAGCGAAGGAGCCAGGACCCAAAGACCTAGCTGGCCTGAAGTGCCCCCAGGGGGCCCCCAAGCAGCCCCTCTCCATTTGGGTCTGGGGGCTTTCGTTGGGCATGTATACCTGGGAGGTACCTGCAAGGTTACAGTTCGCGGCCCGAGAAGCACTCTCCGGCCAACATGCCCAACTGCAGCAACAGCTCCCAAACCGAAGGAGCCAGGACCCAAAAACCTAGCTGGCCTGAAGTGCCCCCAGGGGGTCCCCAAGCAGCCCCTCTCAATTTGGGTCTGGGGGCTTTCGTTGGGCGGGGAAACTGGGAGATTCATGCAAGGTTGCACTTCGCGGCCCGAGAAGCACTCTCCGGCCAACATGCCCAACTGCAGCAACAGCTCCCAAAGCGAAGGAGCCAGGACCCAAAGACCTAGCTGGCCTGAAGGGCCCCCAGGGGGCCCCCAAGCAGCCCCTCTCCATTTGGGTCTGGGGGCTTTCGTTGGGCCGGGAACCTGGGAGAATCCTGCAAGGTTGCAGTTCGCGGCCCGAGAAGCACTCTCCGGCCAACATGCACAACTGCAGCAACAGCTCCCAAACCGAAGGAGCCAGGACCCAAAGACCTAGCTGGCCTGAAGGGCCCCCAGGGGGGCCCCAAGCAGCCCCTCTCCATTTGGGTCTAGGGGCTTTCGTTGGGCCGGGAACCTGGGAGAATCCTGCAAGGTTGCAGATCGCGGCCCGAGAAGCACTCTCCGGCCAACATGCCCAACTGCAGCAACAGCTCCCAAAGCGAAGGAGCCAGGACCCAAAGACCTAGCTGGCCTGAAGGGCCCCCAGGGGGCCCCCAAGCAGCCCCTCTCAATTTGGGTCTGGGGGCTTTCGTTGGGCTGGGAACCTGGGAGA
This sequence comes from Gallinula chloropus, assembly GCF_964237585.1. Classification (NCBI taxonomy): domain Eukaryota; kingdom Metazoa; phylum Chordata; class Aves; order Gruiformes; family Rallidae; genus Gallinula; species Gallinula chloropus. The sequence continues at coordinate 59,446 of NW_028168056.1, read as the reverse complement.
TTCCTGCGAGGTTGCAGTTCGCGGCCCGAGAAGCACTCTCCGGCCAACATGCCCAACTGCAGCAACAGCTCCCAAACCGAAGGAGCCAGGACCCAAAGACCTAGCTGGCCTGAAGGGCCCCCAGGGGGCCCCCAAGCAGCCCCTCTCCATTTGGGTCTGGGGGTTTTCGTTGGGCCGGGAACCTGGGAGGTACCTGCAAGGTTGCAGTTCGCGGCCCGAGAAGCACTCTCCGGCCAACATGCTCAACTGCAGCAACAGCTCCCAAAGCGAAGGAGCCAGGACCCAAAGACCTAGCTGGCCTGAAGGGCCTCCAGGGGGGCCCCAAGCAGCCCATCTCAATTTGGGTCTGGGGGCTTTCGTTGGGCATGGAACCTGGGAGATTCCTGCAAGGTTGCAGTTCGAGGCCCGAGAAGCACTCTCCGGCCAACATGCCCAACTGCAGCAACAGCTCCCAAACCGAAGGAGCCAGGACCGAAATACCTAGCTGGCCTGAAGGGCCCCCAGGGGGCCCCCAAGGAGCTCCTCTCCATTTGGGTCTGGGGGCTTTAGTTGGGCCGGGAACCTGGGAGGTACCTGCAAGGTTGCAGTTCGCGGCCCGAGAAGCACTCTCCGGCCAACATGCCCAACTGCAGCAACAGCTCCCAAACCGAAGGAGCCAGGACCCAAAGACCTAGCTGGCCTGAAGGGGCCCCAGGGGGCCCCCAAGCAGCCCCTCTCCATTTGGTTCTGGGGGCTTTTGTTCGGCCGGGAACCTGGGAGATTCCTGCAAGGTTGCAGTTCGAGGCCCGAGAAGCACTCTCCGGCCAACATGCCCAACTGCAGCAACAGCTCCCAAAGCGAAGGAGCCAGGACACAAAGACCTAGCTGGCCTGAAGGGCCTCCAGGGGGCCCCAAGTAGCCCCTCTCCATTTGGGTCTGGGGGCTTTCTTTAGGCTGAGAACCTGGGAGATACCAGCAAGGTTGCAGTTCGCGGCCCGAGAAGCACTCTCCGGCCAACATGCCCAACTGCAGCAACAGCTCCCAAAGCGAAGGAGCCAGGACCCAAAGACCTAGCTGGCCTGAAGGGCCCCCAGAAGGTCACCAAGAAGCCCCTCTCCATTTGGGTCTGGGGGCTTTCGTTGGGCATGTATACCTGAGAGGTACCTGCAAGTTACAGTTCGCGGCCCGAGAAGCACTCTCCGGCCAGCATGCCCAACTGCAGCAACAGCTCCCAAAGCGAAGGAGCCAGGACCCAAAGACCTAGCTGGCCTGAAGTGCCCCCAGGGGGCCCCCAAGCAGCCCCTCTCCATTTGGGTCTGGGGGCTTTCGTTGGGCATGTATACCTGGGAGGTACCTGCAAGGTTACAGTTCGCGGCCCGAGAAGCACTCTCCGGCCAACATGCCCAACTGCAGCAACAGCTCCCAAAGCGAAGGAGCCAGGACCCAAAAACCTAGCTGGCCTGAAGTGCCCCCAGGGGGTCCCCAAGCAGCCCCTCTCAATTTGGGTCTGGGGGCTTTCGTTGGGCTGGGAACCTGGGAGATTCTTGCGAGGTTGCAGTTCGCGGCCCGAGAAGCACTCTCCGGCCAACATGCCCAACTGCAGCAACAGCTCCGAAACCGAAGGAGCCAGGACCCAAAGACCTAGCTGGCCTGAAGGGCCCCCAGGGGGGCCCCAAGCAGCCCCTCTCAATTTGGGTCTGGGGGCTTTCGTTGGGCCGGGAACCTGGGAGAATCCTGCAAGGTTGCAGTTCGCGGCCCGAGAAGCACTCTCCGGCCAACATGCCCAACTGCAGCAACAGCTCCCAAACCGAAGGAGCCAGGACCCAAAGACCTAGCTGGCCTGAAGGGCCCCCAGGGGGCCCCCAAGCAGCCCCTCTCCATTTGGGTCTGGGGGCTTTCGTTGGGCCGGGAACCTGGGAGAATCCTGCAAGGTTGCAGTTCGCGGCCCGAGAAGCACTCTCCGGCCAGCATGCCCAACTGCAGCAACAGCTCCCAATTCGAAGGAGCCAGGACAAAAAGACCTAGCTGGCCTGAAGGGCCCCCAGGGGGCCACCAAGCAGCCCCTCTCCATTTGGGTCTGGGGGCTTTCGTTGGGCTGGGAACCTGGGAGATTCCTGCGAGGTTGCAGTTCGCGGCCCGAGAAGCACTCTCCGGCCAACATGCCCAAGTGCAGCAACAGCTCCCAAAGCGAAGGAGCCAGGACCCAAAGACCTAGCTGGCCTGAAGGGCCCCCAGGGGGCCCCCAAGGAGCTCCTCTCCATTTGGGTCTGGGGGCTTTAGTTGGGCCGGGAACCTGGGAGGTACCTGCAAGGTTGCAGTTCGCGGCCGGAGAAGCACTCTCCGGCCAGCATGCCCAACTGCAGCAACAGCTCCCAAAGCGAAGGAGCCAGGACCCAAAGACCTAGCTGGCCTGAAGGGCCCCCAGAAGGCCCCCAAGCAGCCCCTCTCAATTTGGGTCTGGGGGCTTTCGTTGGGCATGTATACCTGGGAGGTACCTGCAAGGTTACAGTTCGCGGCCCGAGAAGCACTCTCCGGCCAACATGCCCAACTGCAGCAACAGCTCCCAAAGCAAAGGAGCCAGGACCCAAAGACCTAGCTGGCCTGAAGTGCCCCCAGGGGGTCCCCAAGCAGCCCCTCTCCATTTGGGTCTGGGGGCTTTCGTTGGGCGGGGAACCTGGGAGATTCATGCAAGGTTGCAGTTCACGGCCCGAGAAGCACTCTCCGGCCAACATGCCCAACTGCAGCAACAGCTCCCAAACCGAAGGAGCCAGGACCCAAAGACCTAGCTGGCCTGAAGGGCCCCCAGGTGGCCCCCAAGCAGCCCCTCTCAATTTGGGTCTGGGGGCTTTCGTTGGGCCGGGAACCTGGGAGATTCCTGCAAGGTTGCAGTTCGCGGCCGGAGAAGCACTCTCCGGCCAACATGCCCAACTGCAGCAACAGCTCCCAAAGCGAAGGAGCCAGGACACAAAGACCTAGCTGGCCTGAAGGGCCCCCAGGGGGGCCCCAAGCAGCCCCTCTCCATTTGGGTCTGGGGGCTTTCGTTGGGCATGGAACCTGGGAGATTCCTGCAAGGTTGCAGTTCGCGGCCCGAGAAGCACTCTTCGGCCAACATGCCCAACTGCAGCAACAGCTCCCAAAGCAAAGGAGCCAGGACACAAAGACCTAGCTGGCCTGAAGGGCCCCCAGGGGGCCCCCAAGCAGCCCCTCTCAATTTGGGTCTGGGGGCTTTCGTTGGGCCGGGAACCTGGGAGAATCCTGCAAGGTTGCAGTTCGCGGCCCGAGAAGCACTCTCCGGCCAACATGCACAACTGCAGCAACAGCTCCCAAAGCGAAGGAGCCAGGACCCAAAGACCTAGCTGGCCTGAAGGGCCCCCAGGGGGCCCCCAAGCAGCCCCTCTCCATTTGGGTCTGGGGGCTTTCGTTGGGCCGGGAACCTGGGAGAATCCTGCAAGGTTGCAGTTCGCAGCCCGAGAAGCACTCTCCGGCCAACATGCCCAACTGCAGCAACAGCTCCCAAACCGAAGGAGCCAGGACCCAAAGACCTAGCTGGCCTGAAGGGCCCCCAGGGGGCCCCCAAGCAGCCCCTCTCAATTTGGGTCTGGGGGCTTTCGATGGGCTGGGAACCTTGGAGATTCCTGCGAGGTTGCAGTTCGCGGCCCGAGAAGCACTCTCCGGCCAACATGCCCAACTGCAGCAACAGCTCCCAAAGCGAAGGAGCCAGGACCCAAAGACCTAGCTGGCCTGAAGGGCCCCCATGGGGCCCCCAAGGAGCTCCTCTCCATTTGGGTCTGGGGGCTTTAGTTGGGCCGGGAACCTGCGAGGTACCTGCAAGGTTGCAGTTCGTGGCCGGAGAAGCACTCTCCGGCCAGCATGCCCAACTGCAGCAACAGCTCCCAAAGCGAAGGAGCCAGGACCCAAAGACCTAGCTGGCCTGAAGGGCCCCCAGAAGGTCACCAAGAAGCCCCTCTCCATTTGGGTCTGGGGGCTTTCGTTGGGCATGTATACCTGAGAGGTACCTGCAAGTTACAGTTCGCGGCCCGAGAAGCACTCTCCGGCCAGCATGCCCAACTGCAGCAACAGCTCCCAAAGCGAAGGAGCCAGGACCCAAAGACCTAGCTGGCCTGAAGTGCCCCCAGGGGGCCCCCAAGCAGCCCCTCTCCATTTGGGTCTGGGGGCTTTCGTTGGGCATGTATACCTGGGAGGTACCTGCAAGGTTACAGTTCGCGGCCCGAGAAGCACTCTCCGGCCAACATGCCCAACTGCAGCAACAGCTCCCAAAGCGAAGGAGCCAGGACCCAAAAACCTAGCTGGCCTGAAGTGCCCCCAGGGGGTCCCCAAGCAGCCCCTCTCAATTTGGGTCTGGGGGCTTTCGTTGGGCGGGGAAACTGGGAGATTCATGCAAGGTTGCACTTCGCGGCCCGAGAAGCACTCTCCGGCCAACATGCCCAACTGCAGCAACAGCTCCCAAAGCGAAGGAGCCAGGACCCAAAGACCTAGCTGGCCTGAAGGGCCCCCAGGGGGCCCCCAAGCAGCCCCTCTCCATTTGGGTCTGGGGGCTTTCGTTGGGCCGGGAACCTGGGAGAATCCTGCAAGGTTGCAGTTCGCGGCCCGAGAAGCACTCTCCGGCCAACATGCACAACTGCAGCAACAGCTCCCAAACCGAAGGAGCCAGGACCCAAAGACCTAGCTGGCCTGAAGGGCCCCCAGGGGGGCCCCAAGCAGCCCCTCTCCATTTGGGTCTAGGGGCTTTCGTTGGGCCGGGAACCTGGGAGAATCCTGCAAGGTTACAGATCGCGGCCCGAGAAGCACTCTCCGGCCAACATGCCCAACTGCAGCAACAGCTCCCAAAGCGAAGGAGCCAGGACCCAAAGACCTAGCTGGCCTGAAGGGCCCCCAGGGGGCCCCCAAGCAGCCCCTCTCAATTTGGGTCTGGGGGCTTTCGTTGGGCTGGGAACCTGGGAGATTCCTGCGAGGTTGCAGTTCGCGGCCCGAGAAGCACTCTCCGGCCAACATGCCCAACTGCAGCAACAGCTCCGAAACCGAAGGAGCCAGGACCCAAAGACCTAGCTGGCCTGAAGGGCCCCCAGGGGGGCCCCAAGCAGCCCCTCTCAATTTGGGTCTGGGGGCTTTCGTTGGGCCGGGAACCTGGGAGAATCCTGCAAGGTTGCAGTTCGCGGCCCGAGAAGCACTCTCCGGCCAACATGCCCAACTGCAGCAACAGCTCCCAAACCGAAGGAGCCAGGACCCAAAGACCTAGCTGGCCTGAAGGGCCCCCAGGGGGCCCCCAAGCAGCCCCTCTCCATTTGGGTCTGGGGGCTTTCGTTGGGCCGGGAACCTGGGAGAATCCTGCAAGGTTGCAGTTCGCGGCCCGAGAAGCACTCTCCGGCCAGCATGCCCAACTGCAGCAACAGCTCCCAATTCGAAGGAGCCAGGACAAAAAGACCTAGCTGGCCTGAAGGGCCCCCAGGGGGCCACCAAGCAGCCCCTCTCCATTTGGGTCTGGGGGCTTTCGTTGGGCTGGGAACCTGGGAGATTCCTGCGAGGTTGCAGTTCGCGGCCCGAGAAGCACTCTCCGGCCAACATGCCCAAGTGCAGCAACAGCTCCCAAAGCGAAGGAGCCAGGACCCAAAGACCTAGCTGGCCTGAAGGGCCCCCAGGGGGCCCCCAAGGAGCTCCTCTCCATTTGGGTCTGGGGGCTTTAGTTGGGCCGGGAACCTGGGAGGTACCTGCAAGGTTGCAGTTCGCGGCCGGAGAAGCACTCTCCGGCCAGCATGCCCAACTGCAGCAACAGCTCCCAAAGCGAAGGAGCCAGGACCCAAAGACCTAGCTGGCCTGAAGGGCCCCCAGAAGGCCCCCAAGCAGCCCCTCTCAATTTGGGTCTGGGGGCTTTCGTTGGGCATGTATACCTGGGAGGTACCTGCAAGGTTACAGTTCGCGGCCCGAGAAGCACTCTCCGGCCAACATGCCCAACTGCAGCAACAGCTCCCAAAGCAAAGGAGCCAGGACCCAAAGACCTAGCTGGCCTGAAGTGCCCCCAGGGGGTCCCCAAGCAGCCCCTCTCCATTTGGGTCTGGGGGCTTTCGTTGGGCGGGGAACCAGGGAGATTCATGCAAGGTTGCAGTTCACGGCCCGAGAAGCACTCTCCGGCCAACATGCCCAACTGCAGCAACAGCTCCCAAACCGAAGGAGCCAGGACCCAAAGACCTAGCTGGCCTGAAGGGCCCCCAGGTGGCCCCCAAGCAGCCCCTCTCAATTTGGGTCTGGGGGCTTTCGTTGGGCCGGGAACCTGGGAGATTCCTGCAAGGTTGCAGTTCGCGGCCGGAGAAGCACTCTCCGGCCAACATGCCCAACTGCAGCAACAGCTCCCAAAGCGAAGGAGCCAGGACACAAAGACCTAGCTGGCCTGAAGGGCCCCCAGGGGGGCCCCAAGCAGCCCCTCTCCATTTGGGTCTGGGGGCTTTCGTTGGGCATGGAACCTGGGAGATTCCTGCAAGGTTGCAGTTCGCGGCCCGAGAAGCACTCTTCGGCCAACATGCCCAACTGCAGCAACAGCTCCCAAAGCAAAGGAGCCAGGACACAAAGACCTAGCTGGCCTGAAGGGCCCCCAGGGGGCCCCCAAGCAGCCCCTCTCAATTTGGGTCTGGGGGCTTTCGTTGGGCCGGGAACCTGGGAGAATCCTGCAAGGTTGCAGTTCGCGGCCCGAGAAGCACTCTCCGGCCAACATGCACAACTGCAGCAACAGCTCCCAAAGCGAAGGAGCCAGGACCCAAAGACCTAGCTGGCCTGAAGGGCCCCCAGGGGGCCCCCAAGCAGCCCCTCTCCATTTGGGTCTGGGGGCTTTCGTTGGGCCGGGAACCTGGGAGAATCCTGCAAGGTTGCAGTTCGCGGCCCGAGAAGCACTCTCCGGCCAACATGCCCAACTGCAGCAACAGCTCCCAAACCGAAGGAGCCAGGACCCAAAGACCTAGCTGGCCTGAAGGGCCCCCAGGGGGCCCCCAAGCAGCCCCTCTCAATTTGGGTCTGGGGGCTTTCGATGGGCTGGGAACCTTGGAGATTCCTGCGAGGTTGCAGTTCGCGGCCCGAGAAGCACTCTCCGGCCAACATGCCCAACTGCAGCAACAGCTCCCAAAGCGAAGGAGCCAGGACCCAAAGACCTAGCTGGCCTGAAGGGCCCCCATGGGGCCCCCAAGGAGCTCCTCTCCATTTGGGTCTGGGGGCTTTAGTTGGGCCGGGAACCTGGGAGGTACCTGCAAGGTTGCAGTTCGTGGCCGGAGAAGCACTCTCCGGCCAGCATGCCCAACTGCAGCAACAGCTCCCAAAGCGAAGGAGCCAGGACCCAAAGACCTAGCTGGCTTGAAGGGCCCCCAGGGGGCCCCCAAGCAGCCCCTCTCCATTTGGGTCTGGGGGCTTTCGTTGGGCATGTATACCTGGGAGGTACCTGCAAGGTTGCAGTTCGCGGCCCGAGAAGCACTCTCCGGCCAACATGCCCAACTGCAGCAACAGCTCCCAAAGCGAAGGAGCCAGGACCCAAAGACCTAGCTGGCCTGAAGGGCCCCCAGGGGGCCCCCAAGCAGCCCCTCTCAATTTGGGTCTGGGGGCTTTCTTTAGGCTGAGAACCTGGGAGATACCAGCAAGGTTGCAGTTCGCGGCCCGAGAAGCACTCTCCGGCCAACATGCCCAATATCCAGCAACAGCTCCCAAAGCGAAGGAGCCAGGACCCAAAGACCTAGCTGGCCTGAAGGGCCCCCAGAAGGCCACCAAGCAGCCCCTCTCCATTTGGGTCTGGGGGCTTTCGTTGGGCATGTATACCTGAGAGGTACCAGCAAGTTACAGTTCGCGGCCCGAGAAGCACTCTCCGGCCAACATGCCCAATATCCAGCAACAGCTCCCAAAGCGAAGGAGCCAGGACCCAAAGACCTAGCTGGCCTGAAGGGCCCCCAGGGGGCCCCCAAGCAGCCCCTCTCCATTTGGGTCTGGGGGTTTTCGTTGGGCCGGGAACCTGGGAGGTACCTGCAAGGTTGCAGTTCGCGGCCCGAGAAGCACTCTCCGGCCAACATGCTCAACTGCAGCAACAGCTCCCAAAGCGAAGGAGCCAGGACCCAAAGACCTAGCTGGCCTGAAGGGCCTCCAGGGGGGCCCCAAGCAGCCCATCTCAATTTGGGTCTGGGGGCTTTCGTTGGGCATGGAACCTGGGAGATTCCTGCAAGGTTGCAGTTCGCGGCCCGAGAAGCACTCTCCGGCCAACATGCACAACTGCAGCAACAGCTCCCAAAGCGAAGGAGCCAGGACCCAAAGACCTAGCTGGCCTGAAGGGCCCCCATGGGGCCCCCAAGGAGCTCCTCTCCATTTGGGTCTGGGGGCTTTAGTTGGGCCGGGAACCTGGGAGGTACCTGCAAGGTTGCAGTTCGCGGCCGGAGAAGCACTCTCCGGCCAACATGCCCAACTGCAGCAACAGCTCCCAAACCGAAGGAGCCAGGACCCAAAGACCTAGCTGGCCTGAAGGGGCCCCAGGGGGCCCCCAAGCAGCCCCTCTCCATTTGGTTCTGGGGGCTTTTGTTGGGCCGGGAACCTGGGAGATTCCTGCAAGGTTGCAGTTCGAGGCCCGAGAAGCACTCTCCGGCCAACATGCCCAACTGCAGCAACAGCTCCCAAACCGAAGGAGCCAGGACACAAAGACCTAGCTGGCCTGAAGGGCCTCCAGGGGGCCCCAAGTAGCCCCTCTCCATTTGGGTCTGGGGGCTTTCTTTAGGCTGAGAACCTGGGAGATACCAGCAAGGTTGCAGTTCGCGGCCCGAGAAGCACTCTCTGGCCAACATGCCCAACTGCAGCAACAGCTCCCAAAGCGAAGGAGCCAGGACCCAAAGACCTAGCTGGCCTGAAGGGCCCCCAGAAGGTCACCAAGAAGCCCCTCTCCATTTGGGTCTGGGGGCTTTCGTTGGGCATGTATACCTGAGAGGTACCTGCAAGTTACAGTTCGCGGCCCGAGAAGCACTCTCCGCCCAACATGCCCAACTGCAGCAACAGCTCCCAAAGCGAAGGAGCCAGGACCCAAAGACCTAGCTGGCCTGAAGGGCCCCCAGGGGGCCCCCAAGCAGCCCCTCTCAATTTGGGTCTGGGGGCTTTCGTTGGGCCGGGAACCTGGGAGAATCCTGCAAGGTTGCAGTTCGCGGCCCGAGAAGCACTCTCTGGCCAACATGCCCAACTGCAGCAACAGCTCCCAAACCGAAGGAGCCAGGACCCAAAGACCTAGCTGGCCTGAAGGGCCCCCAGGGGGCCCCCAAGCAGCCCCTCTCCATTTGGGTCTGGGGGCTTTTGTTGGGCCGGGAACCTGGGAGGTACCTGCAAGGTTGCAGTTCGCGGCCCGAGAAGCACTCTCCGGCCAGCATGCCCAACTGCAGCAACAGCTCCCAAAGCGAAGGAGCCAGGACCCAAAGACCTAGCTGGCCTGAAGGGCCCCCATGGGGCCCCCAAGCAGCCCCTCTCCATTTGGGTCTGGGGGCTTTCGTTGGGCATGTATACCTGGGAGGTACCTGCAAGGTTACAGTTCGCGGCCCGAGAAGCACTCTCCGGCCAACATGCCCAACTGCAGCAACAGCTCCCAAAGCGAAGGAGCCAGGACACAAAGACCTAGCTGGCCTGAAGTGCCCCCAGGGGGTCCCCAAGCAGCCCCTCTCCATTTGGGTCTGGGGGCTTTCGTTGGGCCGGGAACCTGGGAGATTCCTGCAAGGTTGCAGTTCGCGGTCCGAGAAGCACTCTCCGGCCAACATGCACAACTGCAGCAACAGCTCCCAAAGCGAAGGAGCCAGGACCCAAAGACCTAGCTGGCCTGAAGGGCCCCCAGGGGGCCCCCAAGCAGCCCCTCTCCATTTGGGTCTGGGGGCTTTCGTTGGGCCGGGAACCTGGGAGATTCCTGCAAGGTTGCAGTTCGCGGCCCGAGAAGCACTCTCCGGCCAACATGCCCAACTGCAGCAACAGCTCCCAAAGCGAAGGAGCCAGGACCCAAAGACCTAGCTGGCCTGAAGGGCCCCCAGGGGGCCCCCAAGCAGCCCCTCTCCATTTGGGTCTGGGGGCTTTCGTTGGGCATGTATACCTGGGAGGTACCTGCAAGGTTACAGTTCGCGGCCCGAGAAGCACTCTCCGGCCAACATGCCCAACTGCAGCAACAGCTCCCAAAGCGAAGGAGCCAGGACACAAAGACCTAGCTGGCCTGAAGTGCCCCCAGGGGGTCCCCAAGCAGCCCCTCTCAATTTGGGTCTGGGGGCTTTCGTTGGGCTGGGAACCTGGGAGATTCCTGCAAGGTTGCAGTTCGCGGTCCGAGAAGCACTCTCCGGCCAACATGCCCAACTGCAGCAACAGCTCCCAAAGCGAAGGAGCCAGGACCCAAAGACCTAGCTGGCCTGAAGGGCCCCCAGGGGGCCCCCAAGCAGCCCCTCTCCATTTGGGTCTGGGGGCTTTCGTTGGGCATGGAACCTGGGAGATTCCTGCAAGGTTGCAGTTCGCGGCCCGAGAAGCACTCTCCGGCCAACATGCCCAACTGCAGCAACAGCTCCCAAACCGAAGGAGCCAGGACCCAAAGACCTAGCTGGCCTGAAGGGCCCCCAGGGGGCCCCCAAGCAGCCCCTCTCCATTTGGGTCTGGGGGCTTTCGTTGGGCCGGGAACCTGGGAGATTCCTGCAAGTTTGCAGTTCGCGGCCCGAGAAGCACTCTCCGGCCAACATGCCCAACTGCAGCAACAGCTCCCAAAGCGAAGGAGCCAGGACCCAAAGACCTAGCTGGCCTGAAGGGCCCCCAGGGGGCCCCCAAGGAGCCCCTCTCCATTTGGGTCTGGGGGCTTTCGTTGGGCCGGGAACCTGGGAGATTCCTGCAAGGTTGCAGTTCGCGGTCCGAGAAGCACTCTCCGGCCAACATGCCCAACTGCAGCAACAGCTCCCAAAGCGAAGGAGCCAGGACCCAAAGACCTAGCTGGCCTGAAGGGCCCCCAGGGGGCCCCCAAGCAGCCCCTCTCCATTTGGGTCTGGGGGCTTTCGTTGGGCATGGAACCTGGGAGATTCCTGCAAGGTTGCAGTTCGCGGCCCGAGAAGCACTCTACGGCCAACATGCCCAACTGCAGCAACAGCTCCCAAACCGAAGGAGCCAGGACCCAAAGACCTAGCTGGCCTGAAGGGCCCCCAGGGGGGCCCCAAGCAGCCCCTCTCCATTTGGGTCTGGGGGCTTTCGTTGGGCCGGGAACCTGGGAGAATCCTGCAAGGTTGCAGTTCGCGGCCCGAGAAGCACTCTCCGGCCAACATGCCCAACTGCAGCAACAGCTCCCAAACCGAAGGAGCCAGGACCCAAAGACCTAGCTGGCCTGAAGGGCCCCCAGGGGGCCCCCAAGCAGCCCCTCTCAATTTGGGTCTGGGGGCTTTCGTTGGGCCGGGAAACTGGGAGATTCCTGCAAGGTTGCAGTTCGCGGCCCGAGAAGCACTCTCCGGCCAACATGCCCAACTGCAGCAACAGCTCCCAAAGCGAAGGAGCCAGGACCCAAAGACCTAGCTGGCCTGAAGGGCCCCCAGGGGGCCCCCAAGGAGCCCCTCTCCATTTGGGTCTGGGGGCTTTCGTTGGGCCGGGAACCTGGGAAATTCCTGCAAGGTTGCAGTTCGCGGTCCGAGAAGCACTCTCCGGCCAACATGCCCAACTGCAGCAACAGCTCCCAAAGCGAAGGAGCCAGGACCCAAAGACCTAGCTGGCCTGAAGGGCCCCCAGGGGGCCCCCAAGCAGCCCCTCTCCATTTGGGTCTGGGGGCTTTCGTTGGGCATGTATACCTGGGAGGTACCTGCAAGGTTACAGTTCGCGGCCCGAGAAGCACTCTCCGGCCAACATGCCCAACTGCAGCAACAGCTCCCAAAGCGAAGGAGCCAGGACACAAAGACCTAGCTGGCCTGAAGTGCCCCCAGGGGGTCCCCAAGCAGCCCCTCTCCATTTGGGTCTGGGGGCTTTCGTTGGGCCGGGAACCTGGGAGATTCCTGCAAGGTTGCAGTTCGCGGTCCGAGAAGCACTCTCCGGCCAACATGCCCAACTGCAGCAACAGCTCCCAAAGCGAAGGAGCCAGGACCCAAAGACCTAGCTGGCCTGAAGGGCCCCCAGGGGGCCCCCAAGCAGCCCCTCTCCATTTGGGTCTGGGGGCTTTCGTTGGGCATGGAACCTGGGAGATACCTGCAAGGATGCAGTTCGCGGCCCGAGAAGCACTCTCCGGCCAACATGCCCAACTGCAGCAACAGCTCCCAAACCGAAGGAGCCAGGACCCAAAGACCTAGCTGGCCTGAAGGGCCCCCAGGGGGGCCCCAAGCAGCCCCTCTCAATTTGGGTCTGGGGGCTTTCGTTGGGACGGGAACCTGGGAGGTACCTGCAAGGTTGCAGTTCGCGGCCCGAGAAGCACTCTCCGGCCAACATGCACAACTGCAGCAACAGCTCCCAAAGCGAAGGAGCCAGGACCCAAAGACCTAGCTGGCCTGAAGGGCCCCCAGGGGGCCCCCAAGCAGCCCCTCTCCATTTGGGTCTGGGGGCTTTCGTTGGGCCGGGAACCTGGGAGATTCCTGCAAGGTTGCAGTTCGCGGCCCGAGAAGCACTCTCCGGCCAACATGCCCAACTGCAGCAACAGCTCCCAAACCGAAGGAGCCAGGACCCAAAGACCTAGCTGGCCTGAAGGGCCCCCAGGGGGCCCCCAAGGAGCCCCTCTCCATTTGGGTCTGGGGGCTTTCGTTGGGCCGGGAACCTGGGAAATTCCTGCAAGGTTGCAGTTCGCGGTCCGAGAAGCACTCTCCGGCCAACATGCCCAACTGCAGCAACAGCTCCCAAAGCGAAGGAGCCAGGACCCAAAGACCTAGCTGGCCTGAAGGGCCCCCAGGGGGCCCCCAAGCAGCCCCTCTCCATTTGGGTCTGGGGGCTTTCGTTGGGCATGAACCTGGGAGATTCCTGCAAGGTTGCAGTTCGCGGCCCGAGAAGCACTCTCCGGCCAACATGCCCAACTGCAGCAACAGCTCCCAAAGCGAAGGAGCCAGGACCCAAAGACCTAGCTGGCCTGAAGGGCCCCCAGGGGGCCCCCAAGCAGCCCCTCTCCATTTGGGTCTGGGGGCTTTCGTTGGGCCGGGAACCTGGGAGAATCCTGCAAGGTTGCAGTTCGCGGCCCGAGAAGCACTCTCCGGCCAACATGCCCAACTGCAGCAACAGCTCCCAAAGCGAAGGAGCCAGGACCCAAAGACCTAGCTGGCCTGAAGGGCCACCAGGGGGGCCCCAAGCAGCCCCTATCCATTTGGGTCTGGGGGCTTTCGTTGGGCTGGGAACCTGGGAGATTCCTGCGAGGTTGCAGTTCGCGGCCCGAGAAGCACTCTCCGGCCAACATGCCCAACTGCAGCAACAGCTCCCAAACCGAAGGAGCCAGGACCCAAAGACCTAGCTGGCCTGAAGGGCCCCCATGGGGCCCCCAAGGAGCTCCTCTCCATTTGGGTCTGGGGGCTTTAGTTGGGCCGGGAACCTGGGAGGTACCTGCAAGGTTACAGTTCGCGGCCGGAGAAGCACTCTCCGGCCAGCATGCCCAACTGCAGCAACAGCTCCCAAAGCGAAGGAGCCAGGACCCAAAGACCTAGCTGGCCTGAAGGGCCCCCAGGGGGCCCCCAAGCAGCCCCTCTCCATTTGGGTCTGGGGGCTTTCGTTGGGCCGGGAACCTGGGAGAATCCTGCAAGGTTGCAGTTCGCGGCCCGAGAAGCACTCTCCGGCCAACATGCCCAACTGCAGCAACAGCTCCCAAAGCGAAGGAGCCAGGACCCAAAGACCTAGCTGGCCTGAAGGGCCCCCAGGGGGCCCCCAAGCAGCCCCTCTCCATTTGGGTCTGGGGGCTTTCGTTGGGCCGGGAACCTGGGAGAATCCTGCAAGGTTGCAGTTCGCGGCCCGAGAAGCACTCTCCGGCCAGCATGCCCAACTGCAGCAACAGCTCCCAAAGCGAAGGAGCCAGGACAAAAAGACCTAGCTGGCCTGAAGGGCCCCCAAGGGGCCACCAAGCAGCCCCTCTCAATTTGGGTCTGGGGGCTTTCGTTGGGCATGGATACCTGAGAGGTACCTGCAAGGTTACAGTTCGCGGCCGGAGGAGCACTCTCCGGCCAACATGCTCAACTGCAGCAACAGCTCCCAAACCGAAGGAGCCAGGACCCAAAGACCTAGCTGGCCTGAAGGGCCCCCAGGGGGCCCCCAAGCAGCCCCTCTCAATTTGGGTCTAGGGGCTTTCTTTGGGCCGGGAACCTGGGAAATTCCTGCAAGGTTGCAGTTCGCGGCCCGAGAAGCACTCTCCGGCCAACATGCCCAACTGCAGCAACAGCTCCCAAAGCGAAGGAGCCAGGACCCAAAGACCTAGCTGGCCTGAAGGGCCCCCAGGGGGCCCCCAAGCAGCCCCTCTCCATTTGGGTCTGGGGGCTTTCGTTGGGCATGTATACCTGGGAGGTACCTGCAATGTTGCAGTTCGAGGCCCGAGAAGCACTCTCCGGCCAACATGCTCAACTGCAGCAACAGCTCCCACACCGAAGGAGCCAGGACACAAAGACCTAGCTGGCCTGAAGTGCCCCCAGGGGGCCCCCAAGCAGCCCCTCTCAATTTGGGTCTGGGGGCTTTCGTTGGGCATGTATACCTGGGAGGTACCTGCAAGGTTACAGTTCGCGGCCCGAGAAGCACTCTCCGGCCAACATGCCCAACTGCAGCAACAGCTCCCAAAGCGAAGGAGCCAGGACCCAAAGACCTAGCTGGCCTGAAGTGCCCCCAGGGGGGCCCCAAGCAGCCCATCTCAATTTGGGTCTGGGGGCTTTCGTTGGGCATGGAACCTGGGAGATTCCTGCAAGGTTGCAGTTCGAGGCCCGAGAAGCACTCTCCGGCCAACATGCCCAACTGCAGCAACAGCTCCCAAACCGAAGGAGCCAGGACCGAAATACCTAGCTGGCCTGAAGGGCCCCCATGGGGCCCCCAAGGAGCTCCTCTCCATTTGGGTCTGGGGGCTTTAGTTGGGCCGGGAACCTGGGAGGTACCTGCAAGGTTGCAGTTCGCGGCCGGAGAAGCACTCTCCGGCCAACATGCCCAACTGCAGCAACAGCTCCCAAACCGAAGGAGCCAGGACCCAAAGACCTAGCTGGCCTGAAGGGGCCCCAGGGGGCCCCCAAGCAGCCCCTCTCCATTTGGTTCTGGGGGCTTTTGTTGGGCCGGGAACCTGGGAGATTCCTGCAAGGTTGCAGTTCGAGGCCCGAGAAGCACTCTCCGGCCAACATGCCCAACTGCAGCAACAGCTCCCAAACCGAAGGAGCCAGGACACAAAGACCTAGCTGGCCTGAAGGGCCTCCAGGGGGCCCCAAGTAGCCCCTCTCCATTTGGGTCTGGGGGCTTTCTTTAGGCTGAGAACCTGGGAGATACCAGCAAGGTTGCAGTTCGCGGCCCGAGAAGCACTCTCTGGCCAACATGCCCAACTGCAGCAACAGCTCCCAAAGCGAAGGAGCCAGGACCCAAAGACCTAGCTGGCCTGAAGGGCCCCCAGAAGGTCACCAAGAAGCCCCTCTCCATTTGGGTCTGGGGGCTTTCGTTGGGCATGTATACCTGAGAGGTACCTGCAAGTTACAGTTCGCGGCCCGAGAAGCACTCTCCGCCCAACATGCCCAACTGCAGCAACAGCTCCCAAAGCGAAGGAGCCAGGACCCAAAGACCTAGCTGGCCTGAAGGGCCCCCAGGGGGCCCCCAAGCAGCCCCTCTCAATTTGGGTCTGGGGGCTTTCGTTGGGCCGGGAACCTGGGAGAATCCTGCAAGGTTGCAGTTCGCGGCCCGAGAAGCACTCTCTGGCCAACATGCCCAACTGCAGCAACAGCTCCCAAACCGAAGGAGCCAGGACCCAAAGACCTAGCTGGCCTGAAGGGCCCCCAGGGGGCCCCCAAGCAGCCCCTCTCAATTTGGGTCTGGGGGCTTTTGTTGGGCCGGGAACCTGGGAGGTACCTGCAAGGTTGCAGTTCGCGGCCCGAGAAGCACTCTCCGGCCAGCATGCCCAACTGCAGCAACAGCTCCCAAAGCGAAGGAGCCAGGACCCAAAGACCTAGCTGGCCTGAAGGGCCCCCATGGGGCCCCCAAGCAGCCCCTCTCCATTTGGGTCTGGGGGCTTTCGTTGGGCATGTATACCTGGGAGGTACCTGCAAGGTTACAGTTCGCGGCCCGAGAAGCACTCTCCGGCCAACATGCCCAACTGCAGCAACAGCTCCCAAAGCGAAGGAGCCAGGACCCAAAGACCTAGCTGGCCTGAAGGGCCCCCAGGGGGCCCCCAAGCAGCCCCTCTCCATTTGGGTCTGGGGGCTTTCGTTGGGCATGTATACCTGGGAGGTACCTGCAAGGTTACAGTTCGCGGCCCGAGAAGCACTCTCCGGCCAACATGCCCAACTGCAGCAACAGCTCCCAAAGCGAAGGAGCCAGGACACAAAGACCTAGCTGGCCTGAAGTGCCCCCAGGGGGTCCCCAAGCAGCCCCTCTCCATTTGGGTCTGGGGGCTTTCGTTGGGCCGGGAACCTGGGAGATTCCTGCAAGGTTGCAGTTCGCGGTCCGAGAAGCACTCTCCGGCCAACATGCCCAACTGCAGCAACAGCTCCCAAAGCGAAGGAGCCAGGACCCAAAGACCTAGCTGGCCTGAAGGGCCCCCAGGGGGCCCCCAAGCAGCCCCTCTCCATTTGGGTCTGGGGGCTTTCGTTGGGCATGGAACCTGGGAGATTCCTGCAAGGTTGCAGTTCGCGGCCCGAGAAGCACTCTCCGGCCAACATGCCCAACTGCAGCAACAGCTCCCAAACCGAAGGAGCCAGGACCCAAAGACCTAGCTGGCCTGAAGGGCCCCCAGGGGGGCCCCAAGCAGCCCCTCTCAATTTGGGTCTGGGGGCTTTCGTTGGGCCGGGAACCTGGGAGAATCCTGCAAGGTTGCAGTTCGCGGCCCGAGAAGCACTCTCCGGCCAACATGCACAACTGCAGCAACAGCTCCCAAACCGAAGGAGCCAGGACCCAAAGACCTAGGTGGCCTGAAGGGCCCCCAGGGGGCCCCCAAGCAGCCCCTCTCCATTTGGGTCTGGGGGCTTTCGTTGGGCCGGGAACCTGGGAGATTCCTGCAAGTTTGCAGTTCGCGGCCCGAGAAGCACTCTCCGGCCAACATGCCCAACTGCAGCAACAGCTCCCAAAGCGAAGGAGCCAGGACCCAAAGACCTAGCTGGCCTGAAGGGCCCCCAGGGGGCCCCCAAGGAGCTCCTCTCCATTTGGGTCTGGGGGCTTTCGTTGGGCCGGGAACCTGGGAAATTCCTGCAAGGTTGCAGTTCGCGGTCCGAGAAGCACTCTCCGGCCAACATGCCCAACTGCAGCAACAGCTCCCAAAGCGAAGGAGCCAGGACACAAAGACCTAGCTGGCCTGAAGGGCCCCCAGGGGGCCCCCAAGCAGCCCCTCTCCATTTGGGTCTGGGGGCTTTCGTTGGGCATGGAACCTGGGAGATTCCTGCAAGGTTGCAGTTCGCGGCCCGAGAAGCACTCTCCGGCCAACATGCCCAACTGCAGCAACAGCTCCCAAAGCGAAGGAGCCAGGACCCAAAGACCTAGCTGGCCTGAAGGGCCCCCAGGGGGCCCCCAAGCAGCCCCTCTCAATTTGGGTCTGGGGGCTTTCGTTTGGCATGTATACCTGAGAGGTACCTGCAAGGTTACAGTTCGCGGCCCGAGAAGCACTCTCCGGCCAACATGCCCAATATCCAGCAACAGCTCCCAAACCGAAGGAGCCAGGACCCAAAGACCTAGCTGGCCTGAAGGGCCCCCAGGGGGTCCCCAAGCAGCCCCTCTCCATTTGGGTCTGGGGGCTTTCGTTGGGCGGGGAACCTGGGAGATTCATGCAAGGTTGCAGTTCGCGGCCCGAGAAGCACTCTCCGGCCAACATGCCCAACTGCAGCAACAGCTCCCAAAGCGAAGGAGCCAGGACCCAAAGACCTAGCTGGCCTGAAGGGCCCCCAGGGGGCCCCCAAGCAGCCCCTCTCCATTTGGGTCTGGGGGCTTTCGTTGGGCATGGAACCTGGGAGATTCCTGCAAGGTTGCAGTTCGCGGCCCGAGAAGCACTCTCCGGCCAACATGCCCAACTGCAGCAACAGCTCCCAAACCGAAGGAGCCAGGACACAAAGACCTAGCTGGCCTGAAGGGCCCCCAGGGGGGCCCCAAGCAGCCCCTCTCCATTTGGGTCTGGGGGCTTTCGTTGGGCATGGAACCTGGGAGATTCCTGCAAGGTTGCAGTTCGCGGCCCGAGAAGCACTCTCCGGCCAACATGCACAACTGCAGCAACAGCTCCCAAAGCGAAGGAGCCAGGACCCAAAGACCTAGCTGGCCTGAAGGGCCCCCAGGGGGCCCCCAAGCAGCCCCTCTCAATTTGGGTCTGGGGGCTTTCGTTGGGCCGGGAAACTGGGAGAATCCTGCAAGGTTGCAGTTCGCGGCCCGAGAAGCACTCTCCGGCCAACATGCCCAACTGCAGCAACAGCTCCCAAACCGAAGGAGCCAGGACCCAAAGACCTAGCTGGCCTGAAGGGCCCCCAGGGGGCCCCCAAGCAGCCCCTCTCAATTTGGGTCTGGGTGCTTTCGTTGGGCTGGGAACCTTGGAGATTCCTGCGAGGTTGCAGTTCGCGGCCCGAGAAGCACTCTCCGGCCAACATGCCCAATATCCAGGAACAGCTCCCAAAGCGAAGGAGCCAGGACCCAAAGACCTAGCTGGCCTGAAGGGCCCCCAGAAGGCCCCCAAGCAGCCCCTCTCCATTTGGGTCTGGGGGCTTTCGTTGGGCATGTATACCTGAGAGGTACCTGCAAGTTACAGTTCGCGGCCCGAGAAGCACTCTCCGGCCAACATGCCCAACTGCAGCAACAGCTCCCAAACCGAAGGAGCCAGGACCCAAAGACCTAGCTGGCCTGAAGGGCCCCCAGGGGGCCCCCAAGCAGCCCCTCTCAATTTGGGTCTGGGGGCTTTCGTTGGGCCGGGAAACTGGGAGATTCCTGCAAGGTTGCAGTTCGCGGCCCGAGAAGCACTCTCCGGCCAACATGCCCAACTGCAGCAACAGCTCCCAAAGCGAAGGAGCCAGGACACAAAGACCTAGCTGGCCTGAAGGGCCCCCATGGGGCACCCAAGGAGCTCCTCTCCATTTGGGTCTGGGGGCTTTCGTTGGGCCGGGAACCTGGGAGGTACCTGCAAGGTTGCAGTTCGCGGCCCGAGAAGCACTCTCCGGCCAGCATGCCCAACTGCAGCAACAGCTCCCAAAGCGAAGGAGCCAGGACCCAAAGACCTAGCTGGCCTGAAGGGCCCCCATGGGGCCCCCAAGCAGCCCCTCTCCATTTGGGTCTGGGGGCTTTCGTTGGGCATGTATACCTGGGAGGTACCTGCAAGGTTACAGTTCGCGGCCCGAGAAGCACTCTCCGGCCAACATGCCCAACTGCAGCAACAGCTCCCAAAGCGAAGGAGCCAGGACCCAAAGACCTAGCTGGCCTGAAGGGCCCCCAGGGGGCCCCCAAGCAGCCCCTCTCCATTTGGGTCTGGGGGCTTTCGTTGGGCCGGGAACCTGGGAGATTCATGCAAGGTTGCAGTTCGCGGCCCGAGAAGCACTCTCCGGCCAACATGCCCAACTGCAGCAACAGCTCCCAAAGCGAAGGAGCCAGGACCCAAAGACCTAGCTGGCCTGAAGAGCCCCCAGGGGGCCCCCAAGGAGCCCCTCTCCATTTGGGTCTGGGGGCTTTCGTTGGGCCGGGAACCTGGGAAATTCCTGCAAGGTTGCAGTTCGCGGTCCGAGAAGCACTCTCCGGCCAACATGCCCAACTGCAGCAACAGCTCCCAAAGCGAAGGAGCCAGGACCCAAAGACCTAGCTGGCCTGAAGGGCCCCCAGGGGGCCCCCAAGCAGCCCCTCTCCATTTGGGTCTGGGGGCTTTCGTTGGGCATGTATACCTGGGAGGTACCTGCAAGGTTACAGTTCGCGGCCCGAGAAGCACTCTCCGGCCAACATGCCCAACTGCAGCAACAGCTCCCAAAGCGAAGGAGCCAGGACACAAAGACCTAGCTGGCCTGAAGTGCCCCCAGGGGGTCCCCAAGCAGCCCCTCTCCATTTGGGTCTGGGGGCTTTCGTTGGGCCGGGAACCTGGGAGATTCCTGCAAGGTTGCAGTTCGCGGTCCGAGAAGCACTCTCCGGCCAACATGCCCAACTGCAGCAACAGCTCCCAAAGCGAAGGAGCCAGGACCCAAAGACCTAGCTGGCCTGAAGGGCCCCCAGGGGGCCCCCAAGGAGCCCCTCTCCATTTGGGTCTGGGGGCTTTCGTTGGGCCGGGAACCTGGGAGATACCTGCAAGGATGCAGTTCGCGGCCCGAGAAGCACTCTCCGGCCAACATGCCCAACTGCAGCAACAGCTCCCAAACCGAAGGAGCCAGGACCCAAAGACCTAGCTGGCCTGAAGGGCCCCCAGGGGGGCCCCAAGCAGCCCCTCTCAATTTGGGTCTGGGGGCTTTCGTTGGGACGGGAACCTGGGAGGTACCTGCAAGGTTGCAGTTCGCGGCCCGAGAAGCACTCTCCGGCCAACATGCACAACTGCAGCAACAGCTCCCAAACCGAAGGAGCCAGGACCCAAAGACCTAGCTGGCCTGAAGGGCCCCCAGGGGGCCCCCAAGCAGCCCCTCTCCATTTGGGTCTGGGGGCTTTCGTTGGGCGGGGAACCTGGGAGATTCCTGCAAGGTTGCAGTTCGCGGCCCGAGAAGCACTCTCCGGCCAACATGCCCAACTGCAGCAACAGCTCCCAAACCGAAGGAGCCAGGACCCAAAGACCTAGCTGGCCTGAAGGGCCCCCAGGGGGCCCCCAAGGAGCCCCTCTCCATTTGGGTCTGGGGGCTTTCGTTGGGCCGGGAACCTGGGAAATTCCTGCAAGGTTGCAGTTCGCGGTCCGAGAAGCACTCTCCGGCCAACATGCCCAACTGCAGCAACAGCTCCCAAAGCGAAGGAGCCAGGACCCAAAGACCTAGCTGGCCTGAAGGGCCCCCAGGGGGCCCCCAAGCAGCCCCTCTCCATTTGGGTCTGGGGGCTTTCGTTGGGCATGAACCTGGGAGATTCCTGCAAGGTTGCAGTTCGCGGCCCGAGAAGCACTCTCCGGCCAACATGCCCAACTGCAGCAACAGCTCCCAAAGCGAAGGAGCCAGGACCCAAAGACCTAGCTGGCCTGAAGGGCCCCCAGGGGGCCCCCAAGCAGCCCCTCTCCATTTGGGTCTGGGGGCTTTCGTTGGGCCGGGAACCTGGGAGAATCCTGCAAGGTTGCAGTTCGCGGCCCGAGAAGCACTCTCCGGCCAACATGCCCAACTGCAGCAACAGCTCCCAAAGCGAAGGAGCCAGGACCCAAAGACCTAGCTGGCCTGAAGGGCCCCCAGGGGGGCCCCAAGCAGCCCCTCTCCATTTGGGTCTGGGGGCTTTCGTTGGGCTGGGAACCTGGGAGATTCCTGCGAGGTTGCAGTTCGCGGCCCGAGAAGCACTCTCCGGCCAACATGCCCAACTGCAGCAACAGCTCCCAAACCGAAGGAGCCAGGACCCAAAGACCTAGCTGGCCTGAAGGGCCCCCATGGGGCCCCCAAGGAGCTCCTCTCCATTTGGGTCTGGGGGCTTTAGTTGGGCCGGGAACCTGGGAGGTACCTGCAAGGTTACAGTTCGCGGCCGGAGAAGCACTCTCCGGCCAGCATGCCCAACTGCAGCAACAGCTCCCAAAGCGAAGGAGCCAGGACCCAAAGACCTAGCTGGCCTGAAGGGCCCCCAGGGGGCCCCCAAGCAGCCCCTCTCCATTTGGGTCTGGGGGCTTTCGTTGGGCCGGGAACCTGGGAGAATCCTGCAAGGTTGCAGTTCGCGGCCCGAGAAGCACTCTCCGGCCAACATGCCCAACTGCAGCAACAGCTCCCAAAGCGAAGGAGCCAGGACCCAAAGACCTAGCTGGCCTGAAGGGCCCCCAGGGGGCCCCCAAGCAGCCCCTCTCCATTTGGGTCTGGGGGCTTTCGTTGGGCCGGGAACCTGGGAGAATCCTGCAAGGTTGCAGTTCGCGGCCCGAGAAGCACTCTCCGGCCAGCATGCCCAACTGCAGCAACAGCTCCCAAAGCGAAGGAGCCAGGACAAAAAGACCTAGCTGGCCTGAAGGGCCCCCAAGGGGCCACCAAGCAGCCCCTCTCAATTTGGGTCTGGGGGCTTTCGTTGGGCATGGATACCTGAGAGGTACCTGCAAGGTTACAGTTCGCGGCCGGAGGAGCACTCTCCGGCCAACATGCTCAACTGCAGCAACAGCTCCCAAACCGAAGGAGCCAGGACCCAAAGACCTAGCTGGCCTGAAGTGCCCCCAGGGGGCCCCCAAGCAGCCCCTCTCAATTTGGGTCTAGGGGCTTTCGTTGGGCCGGGAACCTGGGAAATTCCTGCAAGGTTGCAGTTCGCGGCCCGAGAAGCACTCTCCGGCCAACATGCCCAACTGCAGCAACAGCTCCCAAAGCGAAGGAGCCAGGACCCAAAGACCTAGCTGGCCTGAAGGGCCCCCAGGGGGCCCCCAAGCAGCCCCTCTCCATTTGGGTCTGGGGGCTTTCGTTGGGCATGTATACCTGGGAGGTACCTGCAAGGTTGCAGTTCGAGGCCCGAGAAGCACTCTCCGGCCAACATGCCCAACTGCAGCAACAGCTCCCAAAGCGAAGGAGCCAGGACCCAAAGACCTAGCTGGCCTGAAGTGCCCCCAGGGGGCCCCCAAGCAGCCCCTCTCAATTTGGGTCTGGGGGCTTTCGTTGGGCATGTATACCTGGGAGGTACCTGCAAGGTTACAGTTCGCGGCCCGAGAAGCACTCTCCGGCCAACATGCCCAACTGCAGCAACAGCTCCCAAAGCGAAGGAGCCAGGACCCAAAGACCTAGCTGGCCTGAAGTGCCCCCAGGGGGGCCCCAAGCAGCCCATCTCAATTTGGGTCTGGGGGCTTTCGTTGGGCATGGAACCTGGGAGATTCCTGCAAGGTTGCAGTTCGAGGCCCGAGAAGCACTCTCCGGCCAACATGCCCAACTGCAGCAACAGCTCCCAAACCGAAGGAGCCAGGACCGAAATACCTAGCTGGCCTGAAGGGCCCCCATGGGGCCCCCAAGGAGCTCCTCTCCATTTGGGTCTGGGGGCTTTAGTTGGGCCGGGAACCTGGGAGGTACCTGCAAGGTTGCAGTTCGCGGCCGGAGAAGCACTCTCCGGCCAACATGCCCAACTGCAGCAACAGCTCCCAAACCGAAGGAGCCAGGACCCAAAGACCTAGCTGGCCTGAAGGGGCCCCAGGGGGCCCCCAAGCAGCCCCTCTCCATTTGGTTCTGGGGGCTTTTGTTGGGCCGGGAACCTGGGAGATTCCTGCAAGGTTGCAGTTCGAGGCCCGAGAAGCACTCTCTGGCCAACATGCCCAACTGCAGCAACAGCTCCCAAACCGAAGGAGCCAGGACACAAAGACCTAGCTGGCCTGAAGGGCCTCCAGGGGGCCCCAAGTAGCCCCTCTCCATTTGGGTCTGGGGGCTTTCTTTAGGCTGAGAACCTGGGAGATACCAGCAAGGTTGCAGTTCGCGGCCCGAGAAGCACTCTCTGGCCAACATGCCCAACTGCAGCAACAGCTCCCAAAGCGAAGGAGCCAGGACCCAAAGACCTAGCTGGCCTGAAGGGCCCCCAGAAGGTCACCAAGAAGCCCCTCTCCATTTGGGTCTGGGGGCTTTCGTTGGGCATGTATACCTGAGAGGTACCTGCAAGTTACAGTTCGCGGCCCGAGAAGCACTCTCCGCCCAACATGCCCAACTGCAGCAACAGCTCCCAAAGCGAAGGAGCCAGGACCCAAAGACCTAGCTGGCCTGAAGGGCCCCCAGGGGGCCCCCAAGCAGCCCCTCTCAATTTGGGTCTGGGGGCTTTCGTTGGGCCGGGAACCTGGGAGAATCCTGCAAGGTTGCAGTTCGCGGCCCGAGAAGCACTCTCTGGCCAACATGCCCAACTGCAGCAACAGCTCCCAAAGCGAAGGAGCCAGGACCCAAAGACCTAGCTGGCCTGAAGGGCCCCCAGGGGGCCCCCAAGCAGCCCCTCTCCATTTGGGTCTGGGGGCTTTTGTTGGGCCGGGAACCTGGGAGGTACCTGCAAGGTTGCAGTTCGCGGCCCGAGAAGCACTCTCCGGCCAGCATGCCCAACTGCAGCAACAGCTCCCAAAGCGAAGGAGCCAGGACCCAAAGACCTAGCTGGCCTGAAGGGCCCCCATGGGGCCCCCAAGCAGCCCCTCTCCATTTGGGTCTGGGGGCTTTCGTTGGGCATGTATACCTGGGAGGTACCTGCAAGGTTACAGTTCGCGGCCCGAGAAGCACTCTCCGGCCAACATGCCCAACTGCAGCAACAGCTCCCAAAGCGAAGGAGCCAGGACACAAAGACCTAGCTGGCCTGAAGTGCCCCCAGGGGGTCCCCAAGCAGCCCCTCTCCATTTGGGTCTGGGGGCTTTCGTTGGGCCGGGAACCTGGGAGATTCCTGCAAGGTTGCAGTTCGCGGTCCGAGAAGCACTCTCCGGCCAACATGCCCAACTGCAGCAACAGCTCCCAAAGCGAAGGAGCCAGGACCCAAAGACCTAGCTGGCCTGAAGGGCCCCCAGGGGGCCCCCAAGCAGCCCCTCTCCATTTGGGTCTGGGGGCTTTCGTTGGGCCGGGAACCTGGGAGATTCCTGCAAGGTTGCAGTTCGCGGCCCGAGAAGCACTCTCCGGCCAACATGCCCAACTGCAGCAACAGCTCCCAAAGCGAAGGAGCCAGGACCCAAAGACCTAGCTGGCCTGAAGGGCCCCCAGGGGGCCCCCAAGCAGCCCCTCTCCATTTGGGTCTGGGGGCTTTCGTTGGGCATGTATACCTGGGAGGTACCTGCAAGGTTACAGTTCGCGGCCCGAGAAGCACTCTCCGGCCAACATGCCCAACTGCAGCAACAGCTCCCAAAGCGAAGGAGCCAGGACCCAAAGACCTAGCTGGCCTGAAGGGCGCCCAGGGGGCCCCCAAGCAGCCCCTCTCCATTTGGGTCTGGGGGCTTTCGTTGGGCATGTATACCTGGGAGGTACCTGCAAGGTTACAGTTCGCGGCCCGAGAAGCACTCTCCGGCCAACATGCCCAACTGCAGCAACAGCTCCCAAAGCGAAGGAGCCAGGACACAAAGACCTAGCTGGCCTGAAGGGCCCCCAGGGGGTCCCCAAGCAGCCCCTCTCCATTTGGGTCTGGGGGCTTTCGTTGGGCCGGGAACCTGGGAGATTCCTGCAAGGTTGCAGTTCGCGGTCCGAGAAGCACTCTCCGGCCAACATGCCCAACTGCAGCAACAGCTCCCAAAGCGAAGGAGCCAGGACCCAAAGACCTAGCTGGCCTGAAGGGCCCCCAGGGGGCCCCCAAGCAGCCCCTCTCCATTTGGGTCTGGGGGCTTTCGTTGGGCATGGAACCTGGGAGATTCCTGCAAGGTTGCAGTTCGCGGCCCGAGAAGCACTCTCCGGCCAACATGCCCAACTGCAGCAACAGCTCCCAAACCGAAGGAGCCAGGACCCAAAGACCTAGCTGGCCTGAAGGGCCCCCAGGGGGGCCCCAAGCAGCCCCTCTCAATTTGGGTCTGGGGGCTTTCGTTGGGCCGGGAACCTGGGAGAATCCTGCAAGGTTGCAGTTCGCGGCCCGAGAAGCACTCTCCGGCCAACATGCACAACTGCAGCAACAGCTCCCAAAGCGAAGGAGCCAGGACCCAAAGACCTAGCTGGCCTGAAGGGCCCCCAGGGGGCCCCCAAGCAGCCCCTCTCCATTTGGGTCTGGGGGCTTTCGTTGGGCCGGGAACCTGGGAGATTCCTGCAAGTTTGCAGTTCGCGGCCCGAGAAGCACTCTCCGGCCAACATGCCCAACTGCAGCAACAGCTCCCAAAGCGAAGGAGCCAGGACCCAAAGACCTAGCTGGCCTGAAGGGCCCCCAGGGGGCCCCCAAGGAGCCCCTCTCCATTTGGGTCTGGGGGCTTTCGTTGGGCCGGGAACCTGGGAAATTCCTGCAAGGTTGCAGTTCGCGGTCCGAGAAGCACTCTCCGGCCAACATGCCCAACTGCAGCAACAGCTCCCAAAGCGAAGGAGCCAGGACACAAAGACCTAGCTGGCCTGAAGGGCCCCCAGGGGGCCCCCAAGCAGCCCCTCTCCATTTGGGTCTGGGGGCTTTCGTTGGGCATGGAACCTGGGAGATTCCTGCAAGGTTGCAGTTCGCGGCCCGAGAAGCACTCTCCGGCCAACATGCCCAACTGCAGCAACAGCTCCCAAACCGAAGGAGCCAGGACCCAAAGACCTAGCTGGCCTGAAGGGCCCCCAGGGGGGCCCCAAGCAGCCCCTCTCCATTTGGGTCTGGGGGCTTTCGTTGGGCCGGGAACCTGGGAGAATCCTGCAAGGTTGCAGTTCGCGGCCCGAGAAGCACTCTCCGGCCAACATGCCCAACTGCAGCAACAGCTCCCAAAGCGAAGGAGCCAGGACCCAAAGACCTAGCTGGCCTGAAGGGCCCCCAGGGGGGCCCCAAGCAGCCCCTATCCATTTGGGTCTGGGGGCTTTCGTTGGGCTGGGAACCTGGGAGATTCCTGCGAGGTTGCAGTTCGCGGCCCGAGAAGCACTCTCCGGCCAACATGCCCAACTGCAGCAACAGCTCCCAAACCGAAGGAGCCAGGACCCAAAGACCTAGCTGGCCTGAAGGGCCCCCATGGGGCCCCCAAGGAGCTCCTCTCCATTTGGGTCTGGGGGCTTTAGTTGGGCCGGGAACCTGGGAGGTACCTGCAAGGTTACAGTTCGCGGCCGGAGAAGCACTCTCCGGCCAGCATGCCCAACTGCAGCAACAGCTCCCAAAGCGAAGGAGCCAGGACCCAAAGACCTAGCTGGCCTGAAGGGCCCCCAGGGGGCCCCCAAGCAGCCCCTCTCAATTTGGGTCTGGGGGCTTTCGTTTGGCATGTATACCTGAGAGGTACCTGCAAGGTTACAGTTCGCGGCCCGAGAAGCACTCTCCGGCCAACATGCCCAACTGCAGCAACAGCTCCCAAAGCGAAGGAGCCAGGACCCAAAGACCTAGCTGGCCTGAAGGGCCCCCAGGGGGTCCCCAAGCAGCCCCTCTCCATTTGGGTCTGGGGGCTTTCGTTGGGCGGGGAACCTGGGAGATTCATGCAAGGTTGCAGTTCGCGGCCCGAGAAGCACTCTCCGGCCAACATGCCCAACTGCAGCAACAGCTCCCAAAGCGAAGGAGCCAGGACACAAAGACCTAGCTGGCCTGAAGGGCCCCCATGGGGCACCCAAGGAGCTCCTCTCCATTTGGGTCTGGGGGCTTTCGTTGGGCCGGGAACCTGGGAGGTACCTGCAAGGTTGCAGTTCGCGGCCCGAGAAGCACTCTCCGGCCAGCATGCCCAACTGCAGCAACAGCTCCCAAAGCGAAGGAGCCAGGACCCAAAGACCTAGCTGGCCTGAAGGGCCCCCATGGGGCCCCCAAGCAGCCCCTCTCCATTTGGGTCTGGGGGCTTTCGTTGGGCATGTATACCTGGGAGGTACCTGCAAGGTTACAGTTCGCGGCCCGAGAAGCACTCTCCGGCCAACATGCCCAACTGCAGCAACAGCTCCCAAAGCGAAGGAGCCAGGACCCAAAGACCTAGCTGGCCTGAAGGGCCCCCAGGGGGCCCCCAAGCAGCCCCTCTCCATTTGGGTCTGGGGGCTTTCGTTGGGCCGGGAACCTGGGAGATTCCTGCAAGGTTGCAGTTCGCGGCCCGAGAAGCACTCTCCGGCCAACATGCCCAACTGCAGCAACAGCTCCCAAAGCGAAGGAGCCAGGACCCAAAGACCTAGCTGGCCTGAAGGGCCCCCAGGGGGCCCCCAAGCAGCCCCTCTCCATTTGGGTCTGGGGGCTTTCGTTGGGCATGTATACCTGGGAGGTACCTGCAAGGTTACAGTTCGCGGCCCGAGAAGCACTCTCCGGCCAACATGCCCAACTGCAGCAACAGCTCCCAAAGCGAAGGAGCCAGGACACAAAGACCTAGCTGGCCTGAAGTGCCCCCAGGGGGTCCCCAAGCAGCCCCTCTCCATTTGGGTCTGGGGGCTTTCGTTGGGCCGGGAACCTGGGAGATTCCTGCAAGGTTGCAGTTCGCGGTCCGAGAAGCACTCTCCGGCCAACATGCCCAACTGCAGCAACAGCTCCCAAAGCGAAGGAGCCAGGACCCAAAGACCTAGCTGGCCTGAAGGGCCCCCAGGGGGCCCCCAAGCAGCCCCTCTCCATTTGGGTCTGGGGGCTTTCGTTGGGCATGGAACCTGGGAGATACCTGCAAGGATGCAGTTCGCGGCCCGAGAAGCACTCTCCGGCCAACATGCCCAACTGCAGCAACAGCTCCCAAAGCGAAGGAGCCAGGACCCAAAGACCTAGCTGGCCTGAAGGGCCCCCAGGGGGCCCCCAAGCAGCCCCTCTCAATTTGGGTCTGGGGGCTTTCGTTGGGCCGGGAAACTGGGAGAATCCTGCAAGGTTGCAGTTCGCGGCCCGAGAAGCACTCTCCGGCCAACATGCCCAACTGCAGCAACAGCTCCCAAACCGAAGGAGCCAGGACCCAAAGACCTAGCTGGCCTGAAGGGCCCCCAGGGGGCCCCCAAGCAGCCCCTCTCAATTTGGGTCTGGGTGCTTTCGTTGGGCTGGGAACCTGGGAGATTCCTGCGAGGTTGCAGTTCGCGGCCCGAGAAGCACTCTCCGGCCAACATGCCCAATATCCAGGAACAGCTCCCAAAGCGAAGGAGCCAGGACCCAAAGACCTAGCTGGCCTGAAGGGCCCCCAGAAGGCCCCCAAGCAGCCCCTCTCCATTTGGGTCTGGGGGCTTTCGTTGGGCATGGATACCTGAGAGGTACCTGCAAGTTACAGTTCGCGGCCCGAGAAGCACTCTCCGGCCAACATGCCCAACTGCAGCAACAGCTCCCAAACCGAAGGAGCCAGGACCCAAAGACCTAGCTGGCCTGAAGGGCCCCCAGGGGGCCCCCAAGCAGCCCCTCTCAATTTGGGTCTGGGGGCTTTCGTTGGGCCGGGAAACTGGGAGATTCCTGCAAGGTTGCAGTTCGCGGCCCGAGAAGCACTCTCCGGCCAACATGCCCAACTGCAGCAACAGCTCCCAAAGCGAAGGAGCCAGGACACAAAGACCTAGCTGGACTGAAGGGCCCCCATGGGGCACCCAAGGAGCTCCTCTCCATTTGGGTCTGGGGGCTTTCGTTGGGCCGGGAACCTGGGAGGTACCTGCAACGTTGCAGTTCGCGGCCCGAGAAGCACTCTCCGGCCAGCATGCCCAACTGCAGCAACAGCTCCCAAAGCGAAGGAGCCAGGACCCAAAGACCTAGCTGGCCTGAAGGGCCCCCATGGGGCCCCCAAGCAGCCCCTCTCCATTTGGGTCTGGGGGCTTTCCTTGGGCATGTGTACCTGGGAGGTACCTGCAAGGTTACAGTTCGCGGCCCGAGAAGCACTCTCCGCCCAACATGCCCAACTGCAGCAACAGCTCCCAAAGCGAAGGAGCCAGGACCCAAAGACCTAGCTGGCCTGAAGGGCCCCCAGGGGGCCCCCAAGCAGCCCCTCTCCATTTGGGTCTGGGGGCTTTCGTTGGGCCGGGAACCTGGGAGATTCCTGCAAGGTTGCAGTTCGCGGCCCGAGAAGCACTCTCCGGCCAACATGCCCAACTGCAGCAACAGCTCCCAAAGCGAAGGAGCCAGGACCCAAAGACCTAGCTGGCCTGAAGGGCGCCCAGGGGGCCCCCAAGCAGCCCCTCTCCATTTGGGTCTGGGGGCTTTCGTTGGGCATGTATACCTGGGAGGTACCTGCAAGGTTACAGTTCGCGGCCCGAGAAGCACTCTCCGGCCAACATGCCCAACTGCAGCAACAGCTCCCAAAGCGAAGGAGCCAGGACACAAAGACCTAGCTGGCCTGAAGTGCCCCCAGGGGGTCCCCAAGCAGCCCCTCTCCATTTGGGTCTGGGGGCTTTCGTTGGGCCGGGAACCTGGGAGATTCCTGCAAGGTTGCAGTTCGCGGTCCGAGAAGCACTCTCCGGCCAACATGCCCAACTGCAGCAACAGCTCCCAAAGCGAAGGAGCCAGGACCCAAAGACCTAGCTGGCCTGAAGGGCCCCCAGGGGGCCCCCAAGCAGCCCCTCTCCATTTGGGTCTGGGGGCTTTCGTTGGGCATGGAACCTGGGAGATTCCTGCAAGGTTGCAGTTCGCGGCCCGAGAAGCACTCTCCGGCCAACATGCCCAACTGCAGCAACAGCTCCCAAACCGAAGGAGCCAGGACCCAAAGACCTAGCTGGCCTGAAGGGCCCCCAGGGGGGCCCCAAGCAGCCCCTCTCAATTTGGGTCTGGGGGCTTTCGTTGGGCCGGGAACCTGGGAGAATCCTGCAAGGTTGCAGTTCGCGGCCCGAGAAGCACTCTCCGGCCAACATGCACAACTGCAGCAACAGCTCCCAAAGCGAAGGAGCCAGGACCCAAAGACCTAGGTGGCCTGAAGGGCCCCCAGGGGGCCCCCAAGCAGCCCCTCTCCATTTGGGTCTGGGGGCTTTCGTTGGGCCGGGAACCTGGGAGATTCCTGCAAGTTTGCAGTTCGCGGCCCGAGAAGCACTCTCCGGCCAACATGCCCAACTGCAGCAACAGCTCCCAAAGCGAAGGAGCCAGGACCCAAAGACCTAGCTGGCCTGAAGGGCCCCCAGGGGGCCCCCAAGGAGCCCCTCTCCATTTGGGTCTGGGGGCTTTCGTTGGGCCGGGAACCTGGGAAATTCCTGCAAGGTTGCAGTTCGCGGTCCGAGAAGCACTCTCCGGCCAACATGCCCAACTGCAGCAACAGCTCCCAAAGCGAAGGAGCCAGGACACAAAGACCTAGCTGGCCTGAAGGGCCCCCAGGGGGCCCCCAAGCAGCCCCTCTCCATTTGGGTCTGGGGGCTTTCGTTGGGCATGGAACCTGGGAGATTCCTGCAAGGTTGCAGTTCGCGGCCCGAGAAGCACTCTCCGGCCAACATGCCCAACTGCAGCAACAGCTCCCAAACCGAAGGAGCCAGGACCCAAAGACCTAGCTGGCCTGAAGGGCCCCCAGGGGGGCCCCAAGCAGCCCCTCTCCATTTGGGTCTGGGGGCTTTCGTTGGGCCGGGAACCTGGGAGAATCCTGCAAGGTTGCAGTTCGCGGCCCGAGAAGCACTCTCCGGCCAACATGCCCAACTGCAGCAACAGCTCCCAAAGCGAAGGAGCCAGGACCCAAAGACCTAGCTGGCCTGAAGGGCCCCCAGGGGGGCCCCAAGCAGCCCCTATCCATTTGGGTCTGGGGGCTTTCGTTGGGCTGGGAACCTGGGAGATTCCTGCGAGGTTGCAGTTCGCGGCCCGAGAAGCACTCTCCGGCCAACATGCCCAACTGCAGCAACAGCTCCCAAACCGAAGGAGCCAGGACCCAAAGACCTAGCTGGCCTGAAGGGCCCCCATGGGGCCCCCAAGGAGCTCCTCTCCATTTGGGTCTGGGGGCTTTAGTTGGGCCGGGAACCTGGGAGGTACCTGCAAGGTTACAGTTCGCGGCCGGAGAAGCACTCTCCGGCCAGCATGCCCAACTGCAGCAACAGCTCCCAAAGCGAAGGAGCCAGGACCCAAAGACCTAGCTGGCCTGAAGGGCCCCCAGGGGGCCCCCAAGCAGCCCCTCTCAATTTGGGTCTGGGGGCTTTCGTTTGGCATGTATACCTGAGAGGTACCTGCAAGGTTACAGTTCGCGGCCCGAGAAGCACTCTCCGGCCAACATGCCCAACTGCAGCAACAGCTCCCAAAGCGAAGGAGCCAGGACCCAAAGACCTAGCTGGCCTGAAGGGCCCCCAGGGGGTCCCCAAGCAGCCCCTCTCCATTTGGGTCTGGGGGCTTTCGTTGGGCGGGGAACCTGGGAGATTCATGCAAGGTTGCAGTTCGCGGCCCGAGAAGCACTCTCCGGCCAACATGCCCAACTGCAGCAACAGCTCCCAAAGCGAAGGAGCCAGGACACAAAGACCTAGCTGGCCTGAAGGGCCCCCATGGGGCACCCAAGGAGCTCCTCTCCATTTGGGTCTGGGGGCTTTCGTTGGGCCGGGAACCTGGGAGGTACCTGCAAGGTTGCAGTTCGCGGCCCGAGAAGCACTCTCCGGCCAGCATGCCCAACTGCAGCAACAGCTCCCAAAGCGAAGGAGCCAGGACCCAAAGACCTAGCTGGCCTGAAGGGCCCCCATGGGGCCCCCAAGCAGCCCCTCTCCATTTGGGTCTGGGGGCTTTCGTTGGGCATGTATACCTGGGAGGTACCTGCAAGGTTACAGTTCGCGGCCCGAGAAGCACTCTCCGGCCAACATGCCCAACTGCAGCAACAGCTCCCAAAGCGAAGGAGCCAGGACCCAAAGACCTAGCTGGCCTGAAGGGCCCCCAGGGGGCCCCCAAGCAGCCCCTCTCCATTTGGGTCTGGGGGCTTTCGTTGGGCCGGGAACCTGGGAGATTCCTGCAAGGTTGCAGTTCGCGGCCCGAGAAGCACTCTCCGGCCAACATGCCCAACTGCAGCAACAGCTCCCAAAGCGAAGGAGCCAGGACCCAAAGACCTAGCTGGCCTGAAGGGCCCCCAGGGGGCCCCCAAGCAGCCCCTCTCCATTTGGGTCTGGGGGCTTTCGTTGGGCATGTATACCTGGGAGGTACCTGCAAGGTTACAGTTCGCGGCCCGAGAAGCACTCTCCGGCCAACATGCCCAACTGCAGCAACAGCTCCCAAAGCGAAGGAGCCAGGACACAAAGACCTAGCTGGCCTGAAGTGCCCCCAGGGGGTCCCCAAGCAGCCCCTCTCCATTTGGGTCTGGGGGCTTTCGTTGGGCCGGGAACCTGGGAGATTCCTGCAAGGTTGCAGTTCGCGGTCCGAGAAGCACTCTCCGGCCAACATGCCCAACTGCAGCAACAGCTCCCAAAGCGAAGGAGCCAGGACCCAAAGACCTAGCTGGCCTGAAGGGCCCCCAGGGGGCCCCCAAGCAGCCCCTCTCCATTTGGGTCTGGGGGCTTTCGTTGGGCATGGAACCTGGGAGATACCTGCAAGGATGCAGTTCGCGGCCCGAGAAGCACTCTCCGGCCAACATGCCCAACTGCAGCAACAGCTCCCAAAGCGAAGGAGCCAGGACCCAAAGACCTAGCTGGCCTGAAGGGCCCCCAGGGGGCCCCCAAGCAGCCCCTCTCAATTTGGGTCTGGGGGCTTTCGTTGGGCCGGGAAACTGGGAGAATCCTGCAAGGTTGCAGTTCGCGGCCCGAGAAGCACTCTCCGGCCAACATGCCCAACTGCAGCAACAGCTCCCAAACCGAAGGAGCCAGGACCCAAAGACCTAGCTGGCCTGAAGGGCCCCCAGGGGGCCCCCAAGCAGCCCCTCTCAATTTGGGTCTGGGTGCTTTCGTTGGGCTGGGAACCTGGGAGATTCCTGCGAGGTTGCAGTTCGCGGCCCGAGAAGCACTCTCCGGCCAACATGCCCAATATCCAGGAACAGCTCCCAAAGCGAAGGAGCCAGGACCCAAAGACCTAGCTGGCCTGAAGGGCCCCCAGAAGGCCCCCAAGCAGCCCCTCTCCATTTGGGTCTGGGGGCTTTCGTTGGGCATGGATACCTGAGAGGTACCTGCAAGTTACAGTTCGCGGCCCGAGAAGCACTCTCCGGCCAACATGCCCAACTGCAGCAACAGCTCCCAAACCGAAGGAGCCAGGACCCAAAGACCTAGCTGGCCTGAAGGGCCCCCAGGGGGCCCCCAAGCAGCCCCTCTCAATTTGGGTCTGGGGGCTTTCGTTGGGCCGGGAAACTGGGAGATTCCTGCAAGGTTGCAGTTCGCGGCCCGAGAAGCACTCTCCGGCCAACATGCCCAACTGCAGCAACAGCTCCCAAAGCGAAGGAGCCAGGACACAAAGACCTAGCTGGCCTGAAGGGCCCCCATGGGGCACCCAAGGAGCTCCTCTCCATTTGGGTCTGGGGGCTTTCGTTGGGCCGGGAACCTGGGAGGTACCTGCAAGGTTGCAGTTCGCGGCCCGAGAAGCACTCTCCGGCCAGCATGCCCAACTGCAGCAACAGCTCCCAAAGCGAAGGAGCCAGGACCCAAAGACCTAGCTGGCCTGAAGGGCCCCCATGGGGCCCACAAGCAGCCCCTCTCCATTTGGGTCTGGGGGCTTTCGTTGGGCATGTGTACCTGGGAGGTACCTGCAAGGTTACAGTTCGCGGCCCGAGAAGCACTCTCCGCCCAACATGCCCAACTGCAGCAACAGCTCCCAAAGCGAAGGAGCCAGGACCCAAAGACCTAGCTGGCCTGAAGGGCCCCCAGGGGGCCCCCAAGCAGCCCCTCTCCATTTGGGTCTGGGGGCTTTCGTTGGGCCGGGAACCTGGGAGATTCCTGCAAGGTTGCAGTTCGCGGCCCGAGAAGCACTCTCCGGCCAACATGCCCAACTGCAGCAACAGCTCCCAAAGCGAAGGAGCCAGGACCCAAAGACCTAGCTGGCCTGAAGGGCCCCCAGGGGGCCCCCAAGCAGCCCCTCTCCATTTGGGTCTGGGGGCTTTCGTTGGGCATGTATACCTGGGAGGTACCTGCAAGGTTACAGTTCGCGGCCCGAGAAGCACTCTCCGGCCAACATGCCCAACTGCAGCAACAGCTCCCAAAGCGAAGGAGCCAGGACACAAAGACCTAGCTGGCCTGAAGTGCCCCCAGGGGGTCCCCAAGCAGCCCCTCTCCATTTGGGTCTGGGGGCTTTCGTTGGGCCGGGAACCTGGGAGATTCCTGCAAGGTTGCAGTTCGCGGTCCGAGAAGCACTCTCCGGCCAACATGCCCAACTGCAGCAACAGCTCCCAAAGCGAAGGAGCCAGGACCCAAAGACCTAGCTGGCCTGAAGGGCCCCCAGGGGGCCCCCAAGCAGCCCCTCTCCATTTGGGTCTGGGGGCTTTCGTTGGGCATGGAACCTGGGAGATACCTGCAAGGATGCAGTTCGCGGCCCGAGAAGCACTCTCCGGCCAACATGCCCAACTGCAGCAACAGCTCCCAAACCGAAGGAGCCAGGACCCAAAGACCTAGCTGGCCTGAAGGGCCCCCAGGGGGGCCCCAAGCAGCCCCTCTCAATTTGGGTCTGGGGGCTTTCGTTGGGACGGGAACCTGGGAGGTACCTGCAAGGTTGCAGTTCGCGGCCCGAGAAGCACTCTCCGGCCAACATGCACAACTGCAGCAACAGCTCCCAAACCGAAGGAGCCAGGACCCAAAGACCTAGCTGGCCTGAAGGGCCCCCAGGGGGCCCCCAAGCAGCCCCTCTCCATTTGGGTCTGGGGGCTTTCGTTGGGCGGGGAACCTGGGAGATTCCTGCAAGGTTGCAGTTCGCGGCCCGAGAAGCACTCTCCGGCCAACATGCCCAACTGCAGCAACAGCTCCCAAACCGAAGGAGCCAGGACCCAAAGACCTAGCTGGCCTGAAGGGCCCCCAGGGGGCCCCCAAGGAGCCCCTCTCCATTTGGGTCTGGGGGCTTTCGTTGGGCCGGGAACCTGGGAAATTCCTGCAAGGTTGCAGTTCGCGGTCCGAGAAGCACTCTCCGGCCAACATGCCCAACTGCAGCAACAGCTCCCAAAGCGAAGGAGCCAGGACCCAAAGACCTAGCTGGCCTGAAGGGCCCCCAGGGGGCCCCCAAGCAGCCCCTCTCCATTTGGGTCTGGGGGCTTTCGTTGGGCATGAACCTGGGAGATTCCTGCAAGGTTGCAGTTCGCGGCCCGAGAAGCACTCTCCGGCCAACATGCCCAACTGCAGCAACAGCTCCCAAAGCGAAGGAGCCAGGACCCAAAGACCTAGCTGGCCTGAAGGGCCCCCAGGGGGCCCCCAAGCAGCCCCTCTCCATTTGGGTCTGGGGGCTTTCGTTGGGCCGGGAACCTGGGAGAATCCTGCAAGGTTGCAGTTCGCGGCCCGAGAAGCACTCTCCGGCCAACATGCCCAACTGCAGCAACAGCTCCCAAAGCGAAGGAGCCAGGACCCAAAGACCTAGCTGGCCTGAAGGGCCCCCAGGGGGGCCCCAAGCAGCCCCTATCCATTTGGGTCTGGGGGCTTTCGTTGGGCTGGGAACCTGGGAGATTCCTGCGAGGTTGCAGTTCGCGGCCCGAGAAGCACTCTCCGGCCAACATGCCCAACTGCAGCAACAGCTCCCAAACCGAAGGAGCCAGGACCCAAAGACCTAGCTGGCCTGAAGGGCCCCCATGGGGCCCCCAAGGAGCTCCTCTCCATTTGGGTCTGGGGGCTTTCGTTGGGCCGGGAACCTGGGAGGTACCTGCAAGGTTACAGTTCGCGGCCGGAGAAGCACTCTCCGGCCAGCATGCCCAACTGCAGCAACAGCTCCCAAAGCGAAGGAGCCAGGACCCAAAGACCTAGCTGGCCTGAAGGGCCCCCAGGGGGCCCCCAAGCAGCCCCTCTCCATTTGGGTCTGGGGGCTTTCGTTGGGCCGGGAACCTGGGAGAATCCTGCAAGGTTGCAGTTCGTGGCCCGAGAAGCACTCTCCGGCCAACATGCCCAACTGCAGCAACAGCTCCCAAAGCGAAGGAGCCAGGACCCAAAGACCTAGCTGGCCTGAAGGGCCCCCAGGGGGCCCCCAAGCAGCCCCTCTCCATTTGGGTCTGGGGGCTTTCGTTGGGCCGGGAACCTGGGAGAATCCTGCAAGGTTGCAGTTCGCGGCCCGAGAAGCACTCTCCGGCCAGCATGCCCAACTGCAGCAACAGCTCCCAAAGCGAAGGAGCCAGGACAAAAAGACCTAGCTGGCCTGAAGAGCCCCCAAGGGGCCACCAAGCAGCCCCTCTCAATTTGGGTCTGGGGGCTTTCGTTGGGCATGGATACCTGAGAGGTACCTGCAAGGTTACAGTTCGCGGCCGGAGGAGCACTCTCCGGCCAACATGCTCAACTGCAGCAACAGCTCCCAAAGCGAAGGAGCCAGGACCCAAAGACCTAGCTGGCCTGAAGGGCCCCCAGGGGGCCCCCAAGCAGCCCCTCTCAATTTGGGTCTAGGGGCTTTCGTTGGGCCGGGAACCTGGGAAATTCCTGCAAGGTTGCAGTTCGCGGCCCGAGAAGCACTCTCCGGCCAACATGCCCAACTGCAGCAACAGCTCCCAAAGCGAAGGAGCCAGGACCCAAAGACCTAGCTGGCCTGAAGGGCCCCCAGGGGGCCCCCAAGCAGCCCCTCTCCATTTGGGTCTGGGGGCTTTCGTTGGGCATGTATACCTGGGAGGTACCTGCAAGGTTGCAGTTCGAGGCCCGAGAAGCACTCTCCGGCCAACATGCCCAACTGCAGCAACAGCTCCCAAAGCGAAGGAGCCAGGACCCAAAGACCTAGCTGGCCTGAAGTGCCCCCAGGGGGCCCCCAAGCAGCCCCTCTCAATTTGGGTCTGGGGGCTTTCGTTGGGCATGTATACCTGGGAGGTACCTGCAAGGTTACAGTTCGCGGCCCGAGAAGCACTCTCCGGCCAACATGCCCAACTGCAGCAACAGCTCCCAAAGCGAAGGAGCCAGGACCCAAAGACCTAGCTGGCCTGAAGTGCCCCCAGGGGGTCCCCAAGCAGCCCCTCTCCATTTGGGTCTGGGGGCTTTCGTTGGGCGGGGAAACTGGGAGATTCCTGCAAGGTTGCAGTTCGCGGCCCGAGAAGCACTCTCTGGCCAACATGCCCAACTGCAGCAACAGCTCCCAAAGCGAAGGAGCCAGGACCCAAAGACCTAGCTGGCCTGAAGGGCCCCCAGGGGGCCCCCAAGCAGCCCCTCTCAATTTGGGTCTGGGGGCTTTCGTTGGGCATGTATACCTGGGAGGTACCTGCAAGGTTGCAGTTCGCGGCCCGAGAAGCACTCTCCGGCCAGCATGCCCAACTGCAGCAACAGCTCCCAAACCGAAGGAGCCAGGACCCAAAGACCTAGCTGGCCTGAAGGGCCCCCATGGGGCCCCCAAGGAGCTCCTCTCCATTTGGGTCTGGGGGCTTTAGTTGGGCCGGGAACCTAGGAGGTACCTGCAAGGTTACAGTTCGCGGCCGGAGAAGCACTCTCCGGCCAGCATGCCCAACTGCAGCAACAGCTCCCAAAGCGAAGGAGCCAGGACCCAAAGACCTAGCTGGCCTGAAGGGCCCCCAGGGGGCCCCCAAGCAGCCCCTCTCCATTTGGGTCTGGGGGCTTTCGTTGGGCCGGGAACCTGGGAGAATCCTGCAAGGTTGCAGTTCGCGGCCCGAGAAGCACTCTCCGGCCAACATGCCCAACTGCAGCAACAGCTCCCAAAGCGAAGGAGCCAGGACCCAAAGACCTAGCTGGCCTGAAGGGCCCCCAGGGGGCCCCCAAGCAGCCCCTCTCCATTTGGGTCTGGGGGCTTTCGTTGGGCCGGGAACCTGGGAGGTACCTGCAAGGTTGCAGTTCGCGGCCCGAGAAGCACTCTCCGGCCAGCATGCCCAACTGCAGCAACAGCTCCCAAAGCGAAGGAGCCAGGACAAAAAGGCCTAGCTGGCCTGAAGGGCCCCCAAGGGGCCACCAAGCAGCCCCTCTCAATTTGGGTCTGGGGGCTTTCGTTGGGCATGGATACCTGAGAGGTACCTGCAAGGTTACAGTTCGCGGCCGGAGGAGCACTCTCCGGCCAACATGCTCAACTGCAGCAACAGCTCCCAAAGCGAAGGAGCCAGGACCCAAAGACCTAGCTGGCCTGAAGGGCCCCCAGGGGGCCCCCAAGCAGCCCCTCTCAATTTGGGTCTAGGGGCTTTCGTTGGGCCGGGAACCTGGGAAATTCCTGCAAGGTTGCAGTTCGCGGCCCGAGAAGCACTCTCCGGCCAACATGCCCAACTGCAGCAACAGCTCCCAAAGCGAAGGAGCCAGGACCCAAAGACCTAGCTGGCCTGAAGGGCCCCCAGTGGGCCCCCAAGCAGCCCCTCTCCATTTGGGTCTGGGGGCTTTCGTTGGGCATGTATACCTGAGAGGTACCTGCAAGGTTGCAGTTCGAGGCCCGAGAAGCACTCTCCGGCCAGCATGCCCAACTGCAGCAACAGCTCCCAAAGCGAAGGAGCCAGGACCCAAAGACCTAGCTGGCCTGAAGTGCCCCCAGGGGGCCCCCAAGCAGCCCCTCTCCATTTGGGTCTGGGGGCTTTCGTTGGGCATGTATACCTGGGAGGTACCTGCAAGGTTACAGTTCGCGGCCCGAGAAGCACTCTCCGGCCAACATGCCCAACTGCAGCAACAGCTCCCAAAGCGAAGGAGCCAGGACCCAAAGACCTAGCTGGCCTGAAGTGCCCCCAGGGGGCCCCCAAGCAGCCCCTCTCCATTTGGGTCTGGGGGCTTTCGTTGGGCGGGGAAACTGGGAGATTCCTGCAAGGTTGCAGTTCGCGGCCCGAGAAGCACTCTCCGGCCAACATGCCCAACTGCAGCAACAGCTCCCAAAGCGAAGGAGCCAGGACCCAAAGACCTAGCTGGCCTGAAGTGCCCCCAGGGGGTCCCCAAGCAGCCCCTCTCCATTTGGGTCTGGGGGCTTTCGTTGGGCCGGGAACCTGGGAGATTCCTGCAAGGTTGCAGTTCGCGGCCCGAGAAGCACTCTCCGGCCAACATGCCCAACTGCAGCAACAGCTCCCAAAGCGAAGGAGCCAGGACCCAAAGACCTAGCTGGCCTGAAGGGCCCCCAGGGGGCCCCCAAGCAGCCCCTCTCCATTTGGGTCTGGGGGCTTTCGTTGGGCCCGGAACCTGGGAGAATCCTGCAAGGTTGCAGTTCGCGGCCCGAGAAGCACTCTCCGGCCAGCATGCCCAACTGCAGCAACAGCTCCCAAAGCGAAGGAGCCAGGACCCAAAGACCTAGCTGGCCTGAAGGGCCCCCAGGGGGCCCCCAAGCAGCCCCTCTCCATTTGGGTCTGGGGGCTTTCGTTGGGCCGGGAACCTGGGAGGTACCTGCAAGGTTGCAGTTCGCGGCCCGAGAAGCACTCTCCGGCCAGCATGCCCAACTGCAGCAACAGCTCCCAAAGCGAAGGAGCCAGGACAAAAAGACCTAGCTGGCCTGAAGGGCCCCCAAGGGGCCACCAAGCAGCCCCTCTCAATTTGGGTCTGGGGGCTTTCGTTGGGCATGGATACCTGAGAGGTACCTGCAAGGTTACAGTTCGCGGCCGGAGGAGCACTCTCCGGCCAACATGCTCAACTGCAGCAACAGCTCCCAAAGCGAAGGAGCCAGGACCCAAAGACCTAGCTGGCCTGAAGGGCCCCCAGGGGGCCCCCAAGCAGCCCCTCTCAATTTGGGTCTAGGGGCTTTCGTTGGGCCGGGAACCTGGGAAATTCCTGCAAGGTTGCAGTTCGCGGCCCGAGAAGCACTCTCCGGCCAACATGCCCAACTGCAGCAACAGCTCCCAAAGCGAAGGAGCCAGGACCCAAAGACCTAGCTGGCCTGAAGGGCCCCCAGGGGGCCCCCAAGCAGCCCCTCTCCATTTGGGTCTGGGGGCTTTCGTTGGGCATGTATACCTGGGAGGTACCTGCAAGGTTGCAGTTCGAGGCCCGAGAAGCACTCTCCGGCCAGCATGCCCAACTGCAGCAACCGCTCCCAAAGCGAAGGAGCCAGGACCCAAAGACCTAGCTGGCCTGAAGTGCCCCCAGGGGGCCCCCAAGCAGCCCCTCTCCATTTGGGTCTGGGGGCTTTCGTTGGGCATGTATACCTGGGAGGTACCTGCAAGGTTACAGTTCGCGGCCCGAGAAGCACTCTCCGGCCAACATGCCCAACTGCAGCAACAGCTCCCAAAGCGAAGGAGCCAGGACCCAAAGACCTAGCTGGCCTGAAGTGCCCCCAGGGGGCCCCCAAGCAGCCCCTCTCCATTTGGGTCTGGGGGCTTTCGTTGGGCGGGGAACCTGGGAGATTCCTGCAAGGTTGCAGTTCGCGGCCCGAGAAGCACTCTCCGGCCAACATGCCCAACTGCAGCAACAGCTCCCAAAGCGAAGGAGCCAGGACCCAAAGACCTAGCTGGCCTGAAGTGCCCCCAGGGGGTCCCCAAGCAGCCCCTCTCCATTTGGGTCTGGGGGCTTTCGTTGGGCGGGGAAACTGGGAGATTCATGCAAGGTTGCAGTTCGCGGCCCGAGAAGCACTCTCCGGCCAACATGCCCAACTGCAGCAACAGCTCCCAAAGCGAAGGAGCCAGGACCCAAAGACCTAGCTGGCCTGAAGGGCCCCCAGGGGGCCCCCAAGCAGCCCCTCTCCATTTGGGTCTGGGGGCTTTCGTTGGGCCGGGAACCTGGGAGAATCCTGCAAGGTTGCAGTTCGCGGCCCGAGAAGCACTCTCCGGCCAGCATGCCCAACTGCAGCAACAGCTCCCAAAGCGAAGGAGCCAGGACAAAAAGACCTAGCTGGCCTGAAGGGCCCCCAGGGGGCCACCAAGCAGCCCCTCTCAATTTGGGTCTGGGGGCTTTCGTTGGGCATGTATACCTGAGAGGTACCTGCAAGGTTAAAGTTCGCGGTCGGAGGAGCACTCTCCGGCCAACATGCTCAACTGCAGCAACAGCTCCCAAAGCGAAGGAGCCAGGACCCAAAGACCTAGCTGGCCTGAAGGGCCCCCAGGGGGCCCCCAAGCAGCCCCTCTCAATTTGGGTCTAGGGGCTTTCGTTGGGCCGGGAACCTGGGAAATTCCTGCAAGGTTGCAGTTCGCGGCCCGAGAAGCACTCTCCGGCCAACATGCACAACTGCCGCAACAGCTCCCAAAGCGAAGGAGCCAGGACCCAAAGACCTAGCTGGCCTGAAGGGCCCCCAGGGGGCCCCCAAGCAGCCCCTCTCCATTTGGGTCTGGGGGCTTTCGTTGGGCATGTATACCTGGGAGGTACCTGCAAGGTTGCAGTTCGCGGCCCGAGAAGCACTCTCCGGCCAGCATGCCCAACTGCAGCAACAGCTCCCAAAGCGAAGGAGCCAGGACCCAAAGACCTAGCTGGCCTGAAGTGCCCCCAGGGTCCCCCAAGCAGCCCCTCTCCATTTAGGTCTGGGGGCTTTCGTTGGGCATGTATACCTGGGAGGTACCTGCAAGGTTACAGTTCGCGGCCCGAGAAGCACTCTCCGGCCAACATGCCCAACTGCAGCAACAGCTCCCAAAGCGAAGGAGCCAGGACCCAAAGACCTAGCTGGCCTGAAGGGCCCCCAGGGGGCCCCCAAGCAGCCCCTCTCAATTTGGGTCTGGGGGCTTTCGTTGGGCATGTATACCTGGGAGGTACCTGCAAGGTTACAGTTCGCGGCCCGAGAAGCACTCTCCGGCCAACATGCCCAACTGCAGCAACAGCTCCCAAAGCAAAGGAGCCAGGACCCAAAGACCTAGCTGGCCTGAAGTGCCCCCAGGGGGTCCCCAAGCAGCCCCTCTCCATTTGGGTCTGGGGGCTTTCCTTGGGCGGGGAACCTGGGAGATTCATGCAAGGTTGCAGTTCGCGGCCCGAGAAGCACTCTCCGGCCAACATGCCCAACTGCAGCAACAGCTCCCAAAGCGAAGGAGCCAGGACCCAAAGACCTAGCTGGCCTGAAGGGCCCCCAGGTGGCCCCCAAGCAGCCCCACTCAATTTGGGTCTGGGGGCTTTCGTTGGGCCGGGAACCTGGGAGATTCCTGCAAGGTTGCAGTTCGCGGCCGGAGAAGCACTCTCCGGCCAACATGCCCAACTGCAGCAACAGCTCCCAAAGCGAAGGAGCCAGGACCCAATGACCTAGCTGGCCTGAAGGGCCCCCAGGGGGCCCCCAAGCAGCCCCTCTCAATTTGGGTCTGGGGGCTTTCGTTGGGCCGGGAACCTGGGAAATTCCTGCAAGGTTGCAGTTCGCGGTCCGAGAAGCACTCTCCGCCCAACATGCCCAACTGCAGCAACAGCTCCCAAACCGAAGGAGCCAGGACCCAAAGACCTAGCTGGCCTGAAGGGCCCCCAGGGGGCCCCCAAGCAGCCCCTCTCAATTTGGGTCTGGGGGCTTTCGTTGGGCATGGAACCTGGGAGATTCCTGCAAGGTTGCAGTTCGCGGCCCGAGAAGCACTCTCCGGCCAACATGCCCAACTGCAGCAACAGCTCCCAAAGCGAAGGAGCCAGGACCCAAAGACCTAGCTGGCCTGAAGGGCCCCCAGGGGGGCCCCAAGCAGCCCCTCTCAATTTGGGTCTGGGGGCTTTCGTTGGGCCGGGAAACTGGGAGAATCCTGCAAGGTTGCAGTTCGCGGCCGGAGAAGCACTCTCCGGCCAACATGCACAACTGCAGCAACAGCTCCCAAAGCGAAGGAGCCAGGACCCAAAGACCTAGCTGGCCTGAAGGGCCCCCAGGGGGGCCCCAAGCAGCCCCTCTCCATTTGGGTCTGGGGGCTTTCGTTGGGCATGGAACCTGGGAGATTCCTGCAAGGTTGCAGTTCGCGGCCCGAGAAGCACTCTCCGGCCAACATGCCCAACTGCAGCAACAGCTCCCAAAGCAAAGGAGCCAGGACACAAAGACCTAGCTGGCCTGAAGGGCCCCCAGGTGGCCCCCAAGCAGCCCCTCTCAATTTGGGTCTGGGGGCTTTCGTTGGGCCGGGAACCTGGGAGAATCCTGCAAGGTTGCAGTTCGCGGCCCGAGAAGCACTCTCCGGCCAACATGCCCAACTGCAGCAACAGCTCCCAAACCGAAGGAGCCAGGACCCAAAGACCTAGCTGGCCTGAAGGGGCCCCAGGGGGCCCCCAAGCAGCCCCTCTCCATTTGGGTCTGGGGGCTTTCGTTGGGCCGGGAACCTGGGAGAATCCTGCAAGGTTGCAGTTCGCGGCCCGAGAAGCACTCTCCGGCCAACATGCCCAACTGCAGCAACAGCTCCCAAAGCGAAGGAGCCAGGACCCAAAGACCTAGCTGGCCTGAAGGGCCCCCAGGGGGCCCCCAAGCAGCCCCTCTCAATTTGGGTCTGGGGGCTTTCGTTGGGC
The DNA here is from genome assembly GCF_964237585.1 of Gallinula chloropus. Classification (NCBI taxonomy): domain Eukaryota; kingdom Metazoa; phylum Chordata; class Aves; order Gruiformes; family Rallidae; genus Gallinula; species Gallinula chloropus. Next base: position 15,527 of record NW_028168056.1, on the reverse strand, counting down.
TGGGAACCTTGGAGATTCCTGCGAGGTTGCAGTTCGCGGCCCGAGAAGCACTCTCCGGCCAACATGCCCAACTGCAGCAACAGCTCCCAAAGCGAAGGAGCCAGGACCCAAAGACCTAGCTGGCCTGAAGGGCCCCCATGGGGCCCCCAAGGAGCTCCGCTCCATTTGGGTCTGGGGGCTTTAGTTGGGCCGGGAACCTGGGAGGTACCTGCAAGGTTGCAGTTCGTGGCCGGAGAAGCACTCTCCGGCCAGCATGCCCAACTGCAGCAACAGCTCCCAAAGCGAAGGAGCCAGGACCCAAAGACCTAGCTGGCTTGAAGGGCCCCCAGGGGGCCCCCAAGCAGCCCCTCTCCATTTGGGTCTGGGGGCTTTCGTTGGGCATGGATACCTGGGAGGTACCTGCAAGGTTACAGTTCGCGGCCCGAGAAGCACTCTCCGGCCAACATGCCCAACTGCAGCAACAGCTCCCAAAGCGAAGGAGCCAGGACCCAAAGACCTAGCTGGCCTGAAGGGCCCCCAGGGGGCCCCCAAGCAGCCCCTCTCAATTTGGGTCTGGGGGCTTTCGTTGGGCCGGGAACCTGGGAGAATCCTGCAAGGTTGCAGTTCGCGGCCCGAGAAGCACTCTCCGGCCAACATGCCCAACTGCAGCAACAGCTCCCAAAGCGAAGGAGCCAGGACCCAAAGACCTAGCTGGCCTGAAGTGCCCCCAGGGTCCCCCAAGCAGCCCCTCTCCATTTGGGTCTGGGGGCTTTCGTTGGGCATGTATACCTGGGAGGTACCTGCAAGGTTACAGTTCGCGGCCCGAGAAGCACTCTCCGGCCAACATGCCCAACTGCAGCAACAGCTCCCAAAGCGAAGGAGCCAGGACCCAAAGACCTAGCTGGCCTGAAGGGCCCCCAGGGGGCCCCCAAGCAGCCCCTCTCAATTTGGGTCTGGGGGCTTTCGTTGGGCATGTATACCTGGGAGGTACCTGCAAGGTTACAGTTCGCGGCCCGAGAAGCACTCTCCGGCCAACATGCCCAACTGCAGCAACAGCTCCCAAAGCAAAGGAGCCAGGACCCAAAGACCTAGCTGGCCTGAAGTGCCCCCAGGGGGTCCCCAAGCAGCCCCTCTCCATTTGGGTCTGGGGGCTTTCCTTGGGCGGGGAACCTGGGAGATTCATGCAAGGTTGCAGTTCGCGGCCCGAGAAGCACTCTCCGGCCAACATGCCCAACTGCAGCAACAGCTCCCAAACCGAAGGAGCCAGGACCCAAAGACCTAGCTGGCCTGAAGGGCCCCCAGGTGGCCCCCAAGCAGCCCCACTCAATTTGGGTCTGGGGGCTTTCGTTGGGCCGGGAACCTGGGAGATTCCTGCAAGGTTGCAGTTCGCGGCCGGAGAAGCACTCTCCGGCCAACATGCCCAACTGCAGCAACAGCTCCCAAAGCGAAGGAGCCAGGACCCAATGACCTAGCTGGCCTGAAGGGCCCCCAGGGGGCCCCCAAGCAGCCCCTCTCAATTTGGGTCTGGGGGCTTTCGTTGGGCCGGGAACCTGGGAAATTCCTGCAAGGTTGCAGTTCGCGGTCCGAGAAGCACTCTCCGCCCAACATGCCCAACTGCAGCAACAGCTCCCAAAGCGAAGGAGCCAGGACCCAAAGACCTAGCTGGCCTGAAGGGCCCCCAGGGGGCCCCCAAGCAGCCCCTCTCCATTTGGGTCTGGGGGCTTTCGTTGGGCATGGAACCTGGGAGATTCCTGCAAGGTTGCAGTTCGCGGCCCGAGAAGCACTCTCCGGCCAACATGCCCAACTGCAGCAACAGCTCCCAAAGCGAAGGAGCCAGGACCCAAAGACCTAGCTGGCCTGAAGGGCCCCCAGGGGGGCCCCAAGCAGCCCCTCTCAATTTGGGTCTGGGGGCTTTCGTTGGGCCGGGAAACTGGGAGAATCCTGCAAGGTTGCAGTTCGCGGCCGGAGAAGCACTCTCCGGCCAACATGCACAACTGCAGCAACAGCTCCCAAAGCGAAGGAGCCAGGACCCAAAGACCTAGCTGGCCTGAAGGGCCCCCAGGGGGGCCCCAAGCAGCCCCTCTCCATTTGGGTCTGGGGGCTTTCGTTGGGCATGGAACCTGGGAGATTCCTGCAAGGTTGCAGTTCGCGGCCCGAGAAGCACTCTCCGGCCAACATGCCCAACTGCAGCAACAGCTCCCAAAGCAAAGGAGCCAGGACACAAAGACCTAGCTGGCCTGAAGGGCCCCCAGGTGGCCCCCAAGCAGCCCCTCTCAATTTGGGTCTGGGGGCTTTCGTTGGGCCGGGAACCTGGGAGAATCCTGCAAGGTTGCAGTTCGCGGCCCGAGAAGCACTCTCCGGCCAACATGCACAACTGCAGCAACAGCTCCCAAAGCGAAGGAGCCAGGACCCAAAGACCTAGCTGGCCTGAAGGGCCCCCAGGGGGCCCCCAAGCAGCCCCTCTCAATTTGGGTCTGGGGGCTTTCGTTGGGCCGGGAACCTGGGAGAATCCTGCAAGGTTGCAGTTCGCGGCCCGAGAAGCACTCTCCGGCCAACATGCCCAACTGCAGCAACAGCTCCCAAAGCGAAGGAGCCAGGACCCAAAGACCTAGCTGGCCTGAAGGGCCCCCAGGGGGCCCCCAAGCAGCCCCTCTCAATTTGGGTCTGGGGGCTTTCGTTGGGCTGGGAACCTTGGAGATTCCTGCGAGGTTGCAGTTCGCGGCCCGAGAAGCACTCTCCGGCCAACATGCCCAACTGCAGCAACAGCTCCCAAAGCGAAGGAGCCAGGACCCAAAGACCTAGCTGGCCTGAAGGGCCCCCATGGGGCCCCCAAGGAGCTCCGCTCCATTTGGGTCTGGGGGCTTTAGTTGGGCCGGGAACCTGGGAGGTACCTGCAAGGTTGCAGTTCGTGGCCGGAGAAGCACTCTCCGGCCAGCATGCCCAACTGCAGCAACAGCTCCCAAAGCGAAGGAGCCAGGACCCAAAGACCTAGCTGGCTTGAAGGGCCCCCAGGGGGCCCCCAAGCAGCCCCTCTCCATTTGGGTCTGGGGGCTTTCGTTGGGCATGGATACCTGGGAGGTACCTGCAAGGTTACAGTTCGCGGCCCGAGAAGCACTCTCCGGCCAACATGCCCAACTGCAGCAACAGCTCCCAAAGCGAAGGAGCCAGGACCCAAAGACCTAGCTGGCCTGAAGGGCCCCCAGGGGGCCCCCAAGCAGCCCCTCTCCATTTGGGTCTGGGGGCTTTCTTTAGGCTGAGAACCTGGGAGATACCAGCAAGGTTGCAGTTCGCGGCCCGAGAAGCACTCTCCGGCAACATGCCCAATATCCAGCAACAGCTCCCAAACCGAAGGAGCCAGGACCCAAAGACCTAGCTGGCCTGAAGGGCCCCCAGAAGGCCACCAAGCAGCCCCTCTCCATTTGGGTCTGGGGGCTTTCGTTGGGCATGTATACCTGAGAGGTACCTGCAAGTTACAGTTCGCGGCCCGAGAAGCACTCTCCGGCCAACATGCCCAATATCCAGCAACAGCTCCCAAAGCGAAGGAGCCAGGACCCAAAGACCTAGCTGGCCTGAAGGGCCCCCAGGGGGCCCCCAAGCAGCCCCTCTCCATTTGGGTCTGGGGGTTTTCGTTGGGCCGGGAACCTGGGAGGTACCTGCAAGGTTGCAGTTCGCGGCCCGAGAAGCACTCTCCGGCCAACATGCTCAACTGCAGCAACAGCTCCCAAAGCGAAGGAGCCAGGACCCAAAGACCTAGCTGGCCTGAAGGGCCTCCAGGGGGGCCCCAAGCAGCCCATCTCAATTTGGGTCTGGGGGCTTTCGTTGGGCATGGAACCTGGGAGATTCCTGCAAGGTTGCAGTTCAAGGCCCGAGAAGCACTCTCCGGCCAACATGCCCAACTGCAGCAACAGCTCCCAAACCGAAGGAGCCAGGACCGAAATACCTAGCTGGCCTGAAGGGCCCCCATGGGGCCCCCAAGGAGCTCCTCTCCATTTGGGTCTGGGGGCTTTAGTTGGGCCGGGAACCTGGGAGGTACCTGCAAGGTTGCAGTTCGCGGCCGGAGAAGCACTCTCCGGCCAACATGCCCAACTGCAGCAACAGCTCCCAAACCGAAGGAGCCAGGACCCAAAGACCTAGCTGGCCTGAAGGGGCCCCAGGGGGCCCCCAAGCAGCCCCTCTCCATTTGGTTCTGGGGGCTTTTGTTGGGCCGGGAACCTGGGAGATTCCTGCAAGGTTGCAGTTCGAGGCCCGAGAAGCACTCTCCGGCCAACATGCCCAACTGCAGCAACAGCTCCCAAACCGAATGAGCCAGGACACAAAGACCTAGCTGGCCTGAAGGGCCTCCAGGGGGCCCCAAGTAGCCCCTCTCCATTTGGGTCTGGGGGCTTTCTTTAGGCTGAGAACCTGGGAGATACCAGCAAGGTTGCAGTTCGCGGCCCGAGAAGCACTCTCCGGCCAACATGCCCAACTGCAGCAACAGCTCCCAAAGCGAAGGAGCCAGGACCCAAAGACCTAGCTGGCCTGAAGGGCCCCCAGAAGGTCACCAAGAAGCCCCTCTCCATTTGGGTCTGGGGGCTTTCGTTGGGCATGTATACCTGAGAGGTACCTGCAAGTTACATTTCGCGGCCCGAGAAGCACTCTCCGGCCAGCATGCCCAACTGCAGCAACAGCTCCCAAAGCGAAGGAGCCAGGACCCAAAGACCTAGCTGGCCTGAAGTGCCCCCAGGGGGCCCCCAAGCAGCCCCTCTCCATTTGGGTCTGGGGGCTTTCGTTGGGCATGTATACCTGGGAGGTACCTGCAAGGTTACAGTTCGCGGCCCGAGAAGCACTCTCCGGCCAACATGCCCAACTGCAGCAACAGCTCCCAAAGCGAAGGAGCCAGGACCCAAAGACCTAGCTGGCCTGAAGTGCCCCCAGGGGGTCCCCAAGCAGCCCCTCTCCATTTGGGTCTGGGGGCTTTCGTTGGGCGGGGAAACTGGGAGATTCCTGCAAGGTTGCAGTTCGCGGCCCGAGAAGCACTCTCCGGCCAACATGCCCAACTGCAGCAACAGCTCCCAAAGCGAAGGAGCCAGGACCCAAAGACCTAGCTGGCCTGAAGGGCCCCCAGTAGGTCACCAAGAAGCCCCTCTCCATTTGGGTCTGGGGGCTTTCGTTGGGCATGTATACCTGAGAGGTACCTGCAAGTTACAGTTCGCGGCCCGAGAAGCACTCTCCGGCCAGCATGCCCAACTGCAGCAACAGCTCCCAAAGCGAAGGAGCCAGGACCCAAAGACCTAGCTGGCCTGAAGTGCCCCCAGGGGGCCCCCAAGCAGCCCCTCTCCATTTGGGTCTGGGGGCTTTCGTTGGGCATGTATACCTGGGAGGTACCTGCAAGGTTACAGTTCGCGGCCCGAGAAGCACTCTCCGGCCAACATGCCCAACTGCAGCAACAGCTCCCAAAGCGAAGGAGCCAGGACCCAAAGACCTAGCTGGCCTGAAGTGCCCCCAGGGGGTCCCCAAGCAGCCCCTCTCCATTTGGGTCTTGGGGCTTTCGTTGGGCGGGGAAACTGGGAGATTCCTGCAAGGTTGCAGTTCGCGGCCCGAGAAGCACTCTCCGGCCAACATGCCCAACTGCAGCAACAGCTCCCAAAGCGAAGGAGCCAGGACCCAAAGACCTAGCTGGCCTGAAGGGCCCCCAGGGGGCCCCCAAGCAGCCCCTCTCAATTTGGGTCTGGGGGCTTTCGTTGGGCATGTATACCTGGGAGGTACCTGCAAGGTTGCAGTTCGCGGCCCGAGAAGCACTCTCCGGCCAGCATGCCCAACTGCAGCAACAGCTCCCAAAGCGAAGGAGCCAGGACCCAAAGACCTAGCTGGCCTGAAGGGCCCCCAGGGGGCCCCCAAGCAGCCCCTCTCAATTTGGGTCTGGGGGATTTCGTTGGGCATGTATACCTGGGAGGTACCTGCAAGGTTACAGTTCGCGGCCCGAGAAGCACTCTCCGGCCAACATGCCCAACTGCAGCAACAGCTCCCAAAGCGAAGGAGCCAGGACCCAAAAACCTAGCTGGCCTGAAGTGCCCCCAGGGGGTCCCCAAGCAGCCCCTCTCCATTTGGGTCTGGGGGCTTTCGTTGGGCGGGGAAACTGGGAGATTCCTGCAAGGTTGCACTTCGCGGCCCGAGAAGCACTCTCCGGCCAACATGCCCAACTGCAGCAACAGCTCCCAAACCGAAGGAGCCAGGACCCAAAGACCTAGCTGGCCTGAAGGGCCCCCAGGGGGGCCCCAAGCAGCCCCTCTCAATTTGGGTCTGGGGGCTTTCGTTGGGCATGGAACCTGGGAGATTCCTGCAAGGTTGCAGTTCGAGGCCCGAGAAGCACTCTCCGGCCAACATGCCCAACTGCAGCAACAGCTCCCAAACCGAAGGAGCCAGGACCGAAATACCTAGCTGGCCTGAAGGGCCCCCATGGGGCCCCCAAGGAGCTCCTCTCCATTTGGGTCTGGGGGCTTTCGTTGGGCATGTATACCTGGGAGGTACCTGCAAGGTTACAGTTCGCGGCCCGAGAAGCACTCTCCGGCCAACATGCCCAACTGCAGCAACAGCTCCCAAACCGAAGGAGCCAGGACCCAAAGACCTAGCTGGCCTGAAGGGGCCCCAGGGGGCCCCCAAGCAGCCCCTCTCCATTTGGTTCTGGGGGCTTTTGTTGGGCCGGGAACCTGGGAGATTCCTGCAAGGTTGCAGTTCGAGGCCCGAGAAGCACTCTCCGGCCAACATGCCCAACTGCAGCAACAGCTCCCAAACCGAATGAGCCAGGACACAAAGACCTAGCTGGCCTGAAGGGCCTCCAGGGGGCCCCAAGTAGCCCCTCTCCATTTGGGTCTGGGGGCTTTCGTTGGGCATGTATACCTGAGAGGTACCTGCAAGGTTGCAGTTCGCGGCCCGAGAAGCACTCTCCGGCCAACATGCCCAACTGCAGCAACAGCTCCCAAAGCGAAGGAGCCAGGACCCAAAGACCTAGCTGGCCTGAAGGGCCCCCAGTAGGTCACCAAGAAGCCCCTCTCCATTTGGGTCTGGGGGCTTTCGTTGGGCATGTATACCTGAGAGGTACCTGCAAGTTACAGTTCGCGGCCCGAGAAGCACTCTCCGGCCAGCATGCCCAACTGCAGCAACAGCTCCCAAAGCGAAGGAGCCAGGACCCAAAGACCTAGCTGGCCTGAAGTGCCCCCAGGGGGCCCCCAAGCAGCCCCTCTCCATTTGGGTCTGGGGGCTTTCGTTGGGCATGTATACCTGGGAGGTACCTGCAAGGTTACAGTTCGCGGCCCGAGAAGCACTCTCCGGCCAACATGCCCAACTGCAGCAACAGCTCCCAAAGCGAAGGAGCCAGGACCCAAAGACCTAGCTGGCCTGAAGTGCCCCCAGGGGGTCCCCAAGCAGCCCCTCTCCATTTGGGTCTTGGGGCTTTCGTTGGGCGGGGAACCTGGGAGATTCCTGCAAGGTTGCAGTTCGCGGCCCGAGAAGCACTCTCCGGCCAACATGCCCAACTGCAGCAACAGCTCCCAAAGCGAAGGAGCCAGGACCCAAAGACCTAGCTGGCCTGAAGGGCCCCCAGGGGGCCCCCAAGCAGCCCCTCTCAATTTGGGTCTGGGGGCTTTCGTTGGGCATGTATACCTGGGAGGTACCTGCAAGGTTGCAGTTCGCGGCCCGAGAAGCACTCTCCGGCCAGCATGCCCAACTGCAGCAACAGCTCCCAAAGCGAAGGAGCCAGGACCCAAAGACCTAGCTGGCCTGAAGGGCCCCCAGGGGGCCCCCAAGCAGCCCCTCTCAATTTGGGTCTGGGGGATTTCGTTGGGCATGTATACCTGGGAGGTACCTGCAAGGTTACAGTTCGCGGCCCGAGAAGCACTCTCCGGCCAACATGCCCAACTGCAGCAACAGCTCCCAAAGCGAAGGAGCCAGGACCCAAAAAACTAGCTGGCCTGAAGTGCCCCCAGGGGGGCCCCAAGCAGCCCCTCTCAATTTGGGTCTGGGGGCTTTCGTTGGGCCGGGAACCTGGGAGAATCCTGCAAGGTTGCAGTTCGCGGCCCGAGAAGCACTCTCCGGCCAACATGCACAACTGCAGCAACAGCTCCCAAACCGAAGGAGCCAGGACCCAAAGACCTAGCTGGCCTGAAGGGCCCCCAGGGGGCCCCCAAGCAGCCCCTCTCCATTTGGGTCTGGGGGCTTTCGTTGGGCCGGGAACCTGGGAGAATCCTGCAAGGTTGCAGATCGCGGCCCGAGAAGCACTCTCCGGCCAACATGCCCAACTGCAGCAACAGCTCCCAAAGCGAAGGAGCCAGGACCCAAAGACCTAGCTGGCCTGAAGGGCCCCCAGGGGGCCCCCAAGCAGCCCCTCTCCATTTGGGTCTGGGGGCTTTCTTTGGGCTGGGAACCTGGGAGATTCCTGCGAGGTTGCAGTTCGCGGCCCGAGAAGCACTCTCCGGCCAACATGCCCAACTGCAGCAACAGCTCCCAAAGCGAAGGAGCCAGGACCCAAAGACCTAGCTGGCCTGAAGGGCCCCCAGGGGGGCCCCAAGCAGCCCCTCTCAATTTGGGTCTGGGGGCTTTCGTTGGGCCGGGAACCTGGGAGAATCCTGCAAGGTTGCAGTTCGCGGCCCGAGAAGCACTCTCCGGCCAACATGCCCAACTGCAGCAACAGCTCCCAAAGCGAAGGAGCCAGGACCCAAAGACCTAGCTGGCCTGAAGGGCCCCCAGGGGGCCCCCAAGCAGCCCCTCTCCATTTGGGTCTGGGGGCTTTCGTTGGGCCGGGAACCTGGGAGAATCCTGCAAGGTTGCAGTTCGCGGCCCGAGAAGCACTCTCCGGCCAGCATGCCCAACTGCAGCAACAGCTCCCAATTCGTAGGAGCCAGGACAAAAAGACCTAGCTGGCCTGAAGGGCCCCCAGGGGGCCACCAAGCAGCCCCTCTCAATTTGGGTCTGGGGGCTTTCGTTGGGCTGGGAACCTGGGAGATTCCTGCGAGGTTGCAGTTCGCGGCCCGAGAAGCACTCTCCGGCCAACATGCCCAAGTGCAGCAACAGCTCCCAAAGCGAAGGAGCCAGGACACAAAGACCTAGCTGGCCTGAAGGGCCCCCAGGGGGCCCCCAAGGAGCTCCTCTCCATTTGGGTCTGGGGGCTTTAGTTGGGCCGGGAACCTGGGAGGTACCTGCAAGGTTGCAGTTCGCGGCCGGAGAAGCACTCTCCGGCCAGCATGCCCAACTGCAGCAACAGCTCCCAAAGCGAAGGAGCCAGGACCCAAAGACCTAGCTGGCCTGAAGGGCCCCCAGAAGGCCCCCAAGCAGCCCCTCTCAATTTGGGTCTGGGGGCTTTCGTTGGGCATGTATACCTGGGAGGTACCTGCAAGGTTACAGTTCGCGGCCCGAGAAGCACTCTCCGGCCAACATGCCCAACTGCAGCAACAGCTCCCAAAGCAAAGGAGCCAGGACCCAAAGACCTAGCTGGCCTGAAGTGCCCCCAGGGGGTCCCCAAGCAGCCCCTCTCCATTTGGGTCTGGGGGCTTTCGTTGGGCGGGGAACCTGGGAGATTCATGCAAGGTTGCAGTTCGCGGCCCGAGAAGCACTCTCCGGCCAACATGCCCAACTGCAGCAACAGCTCCCAAACCGAAGGAGCCAGGACCCAAAGACCTAGCTGGCCTGAAGGGCCCCCAGGGGGCCCCCAAGCAGCCCCTCTCAATTTGGGTCTGGGGGCTTTCGTTGGGCCGGGAACCTGGGAGATTCCTGCAAGGTTGCAGTTCGCGGCCGGAGAAGCACTCTCCGGCCAACATGCCCAACTGCAGCAACAGCTCCCAAAGCGAAGGAGCCAGGACCCAAAAAACTAGCTGGCCTGAAGTGCCCCCAGGGGGGCCCCAAGCAGCCCCTCTCAATTTGGGTCTGGGGGCTTTCGTTGGGCCGGGAACCTGGGAGAATCCTGCAAGGTTGCAGTTCGCGGCCCGAGAAGCACTCTCCGGCCAACATGCACAACTGCAGCAACAGCTCCCAAACCGAAGGAGCCAGGACCCAAAGACCTAGCTGGCCTGAAGGGCCCCCAGGGGGCCCCCAAGCAGCCCCTCTCCATTTGGGTCTGGGGGCTTTCGTTGGGCCGGGAACCTGGGAGAATCCTGCAAGGTTGCAGATCGCGGCCCGAGAAGCACTCTCCGGCCAACATGCCCAACTGCAGCAACAGCTCCCAAAGCGAAGGAGCCAGGACCCAAAGACCTAGCTGGCCTGAAGGGCCCCCAGGGGGCCCCCAAGCAGCCCCTCTCCATTTGGGTCTGGGGGCTTTCTTTGGGCTGGGAACCTGGGAGATTCCTGCGAGGTTGCAGTTCGCGGCCCGAGAAGCACTCTCCGGCCAACATGCCCAACTGCAGCAACAGCTCCCAAACCGAAGGAGCCAGGACCCAAAGACCTAGCTGGCCTGAAGGGCCCCCAGGGGGGCCCCAAGCAGCCCCTCTCAATTTGGGTCTGGGGGCTTTCGTTGGGCCGGGAACCTGGGAGAATCCTGCAAGGTTGCAGTTCGCGGCCCGAGAAGCACTCTCCGGCCAACATGCACAACTGCAGCAACAGCTCCCAAACCGAAGGAGCCAGGACCCAAAGACCTAGCTGGCCTGAAGGGCCCCCAGGGGGCCCCCAAGCAGCCCCTCTCCATTTGGGTCTGGGGGCTTTCTTTGGGCTGGGAACCTGGGAGATTCCTGCGAGGTTGCAGTTCGCGGCCCGAGAAGCACTCTCCGGCCAACATGCCCAACTGCAGCAACAGCTCCCAAACCGAAGGAGCCAGGACCCAAAGACCTAGCTGGCCTGAAGGGCCCCCAGGGGGGCCCCAAGCAGCCCCTCTCAATTTGGGTCTGGGGGCTTTCGTTGGGCCGGGAACCTGGGAGAATCCTGCAAGGTTGCAGTTCGCGGCCCGAGAAGCACTCTCCGGCCAACATGCCCAACTGCAGCAACAGCTCCCAAAGCGAAGGAGCCAGGACCCAAAGACCTAGCTGGCCTGAAGGGCCCCCAGGGGGCCCCCAAGCAGCCCCTCTCCATTTGGGTCTGGGGGCTTTCGTTGGGCCGGGAACCTGGGAGAATCCTGCAAGGTTGCAGTTCGCGGCCCGAGAAGCACTCTCCGGCCAGCATGCCCAACTGCAGCAACAGCTCCCAATTCGAAGGAGCCAGGACAAAAAGACCTAGCTGGCCTGAAGGGCCCCCAGGGGGCCACCAAGCAGCCCCTCTCAATTTGGGTCTGGGGGCTTTCGTTGGGCTGGGAACCTGGGAGATTCCTGCGAGGTTGCAGTTCGCGGCCCGAGAAGCACTCTCCGGCCAACATGCCCAAGTGCAGCAACAGCTCCCAAAGCGAAGGAGCCAGGACACAAAGACCTAGCTGGCCTGAAGGGCCCCCAGGGGGCCCCCAAGGAGCTCCTCTCCATTTGGGTCTGGGGGCTTTAGTTGGGCCGGGAACCTGGGAGGTACCTGCAAGGTTGCAGTTCGCGGCCGGAGAAGCACTCTCCGGCCAGCATGCCCAACTGCAGCAACAGCTCCCAAAGCGAAGGAGCCAGGACCCAAAGACCTAGCTGGCCTGAAGGGCCCCCAGAAGGCCCCCAAGCAGCCCCTCTCAATTTGGGTCTGGGGGCTTTCGTTGGGCATGTATACCTGGGAGGTACCTGCAAGGTTACAGTTCGCGGCCCGAGAAGCACTCTCCGGCCAACATGCCCAACTGCAGCAACAGCTCCCAAAGCAAAGGAGCCAGGACCCAAAGACCTAGCTGGCCTGAAGTGCCCCCAGGGGGTCCCCAAGCAGCCCCTCTCCATTTGGGTCTGGGGGCTTTCGTTGGGCGGGGAACCTGGGAGATTCATGCAAGGTTGCAGTTCGCGGCCCGAGAAGCACTCTCCGGCCAACATGCCCAACTGCAGCAACAGCTCCCAAACCGAAGGAGCCAGGACACAAAGACCTAGCTGGCCTGAAGGGCCCCCAGGGGGCCCCCAAGCAGCCCCTCTCAATTTGGGTCTGGGGGCTTTCGTTGGGCCGGGAACCTGGGAGATTCCTGCAAGGTTGCAGTTCGCGGCCGGAGAAGCACTCTCCGGCCAACATGCCCAACTGCAGCAACAGCTCCCAAAGCGAAGGAGCCAGGACCCAAAGACCTAGCTGGCCTGAAGGGCCCCCAGGGGGGCCCCAAGCAGCCCCTCTCCATTTGGGTCTGGGGGCTTTCGTTGGGCCGGGAACCTGGGAGATTCCTGCAAGGTTGCAGTTCGCGGCCCGAGAAGCACTCTTCGGCCAACATGCCCAACTGCAGCAACAGCTCCCAAAGCAAAGGAGCCAGGACACAAAGACCTAGCTGGCCTGAAGGGCCCCCAGGTGGCCCCCAAGCAGCCCCTCTCAATTTGGGTCTGGGGGCTTTCGTTGGGCCGGGAACCTGGGAGAATCCTGCAAGGTTGCAGTTCGCGGCCCGAGAAGCACTCTCCGGCCAACATGCACAACTGCAGCAACAGCTCCCAAAGCGAAGGAGCCAGGACCCAAAGACCTAGCTGGCCTGAAGGGCCCCCAGGGGGCCCCCAAGCAGCCCCTCTCAATTTGGGTCTGGGGGCTTTCGTTGGGCTGGGAACCTTGGAGATTCCTGCGAGGTTGCAGTTCGCGGCCCGAGAAGCACTCTCCAGCCAACATGCCCAACTGCAGCAACAGCTCCCAAAGCGAAGGAGCCAGGACCCAAAGACCTAGCTGGCCTGAAGGGCCCCCATGGGGCCCCCAAGGAGCCCCTCTCCATTTGGGTCTGGGGGCTTTCGTTGGGCATGTATACCTGGGAGGTACCTGCAAGGTTACAGTTCGCGGCCCGAGAAGCACTCTCCGGCCAACATGCCCAACTGCAGCAACAGCTCCCAAAGCGAAGGAGCCAGGACCCAAAGACCTAGCTGGCCTGAAGGGCCCCCAGGGGGGCCCCAAGCAGCCCCTCTCAATTTGGGTCTGGGGGCTTTCGTTGGGCCGGGAACCTGGGAGAATCCTGCAAGGTTGCAGTTCGCGGCCCGAGAAGCACTCTCCGGCCAACATGCCCAACTGCAGCAACAGCTCCCAAAGCGAAGGAGCCAGGACCCAAAGACCTAGCTGGCCTGAAGGGCCCCCAGGGGGCCCCCAAGCAGCCCCTCTCCATTTGGGTCTGGGGGCTTTCGTTGGGCCGGGAACCTGGGAGAATCCTGCAAGGTTGCAGTTCGCGGCCCGAGAAGCACTCTCCGGCCAGCATGCCCAACTGCAGCAACAGCTCCCAATTCGAAGGAGCCAGGACAAAAAGACCTAGCTGGCCTGAAGGGCCCCCAGGGGGCCACCAAGCAGCCCCTCTCAATTTGGGTCTGGGGGCTTTCGTTGGGCTGGGAACCTGGGAGATTCCTGCGAGGTTGCAGTTCGCGGCCCGAGAAGCACTCTCCGGCCAACATGCCCAAGTGCAGCAACAGCTCCCAAAGCGAAGGAGCCAGGACACAAAGACCTAGCTGGCCTGAAGGGCCCCCAGGGGGCCCCCAAGGAGCTCCTCTCCATTTGGGTCTGGGGGCTTTAGTTGGGCCGGGAACCTGGGAGGTACCTGCAAGGTTGCAGTTCGCGGCCGGAGAAGCACTCTCCGGCCAGCATGCCCAACTGCAGCAACAGCTCCCAAAGCGAAGGAGCCAGGACCCAAAGACCTAGCTGGCCTGAAGGGCCCCCAGAAGGCCCCCAAGCAGCCCCTCTCAATTTGGGTCTGGGGGCTTTCGTTGGGCATGTATACCTGGGAGGTACCTGCAAGGTTACAGTTCGCGGCCCGAGAAGCACTCTCCGGCCAACATGCCCAACTGCAGCAACAGCTCCCAAAGCAAAGGAGCCAGGACCCAAAGACCTAGCTGGCCTGAAGTGCCCCCAGGGGGTCCCCAAGCAGCCCCTCTCCATTTGGGTCTGGGGGCTTTCGTTGGGCGGGGAACCTGGGAGATTCATGCAAGGTTGCAGTTCGCGGCCCGAGAAGCACTCTCCGGCCAACATGCCCAACTGCAGCAACAGCTCCCAAACCGAAGGAGCCAGGACCCAAAGACCTAGCTGGCCTGAAGGGCCCCCAGGGGGCCCCCAAGCAGCCCCTCTCAATTTGGGTCTGGGGGCTTTCGTTGGGCCGGGAACCTGGGAGATTCCTGCAAGGTTGCAGTTCGCGGCCGGAGAAGCACTCTCCGGCCAACATGCCCAACTGCAGCAACAGCTCCCAAAGCGAAGGAGCCAGGACCCAAAGACCTAGCTGGCCTGAAGGGCCCCCAGGGGGGCCCCAAGCAGCCCCTCTCCATTTGGGTCTGGGGGCTTTCGTTGGGCCGGGAACCTGGGAGATTCCTGCAAGGTTGCAGTTCGCGGCCCGAGAAGCACTCTTCGGCCAACATGCCCAACTGCAGCAACAGCTCCCAAAGCAAAGGAGCCAGGACACAAAGACCTAGCTGGCCTGAAGGGCCCCCAGGTGGCCCCCAAGCAGCCCCTCTCAATTTGGGTCTGGGGGCTTTCGTTGGGCCGGGAACCTGGGAGAATCCTGCAAGGTTGCAGTTCGCGGCCCGAGAAGCACTCTCCGGCCAACATGCACAACTGCAGCAACAGCTCCCAAAGCGAAGGAGCCAGGACCCAAAGACCTAGCTGGCCTGAAGGGCCCCCAGGGGGCCCCCAAGCAGCCCCTCTCAATTTGGGTCTGGGGGCTTTCGTTGGGCTGGGAACCTTGGAGATTCCTGCGAGGTTGCAGTTCGCGGCCCGAGAAGCACTCTCCAGCCAACATGCCCAACTGCAGCAACAGCTCCCAAAGCGAAGGAGCCAGGACCCAAAGACCTAGCTGGCCTGAAGGGCCCCCATGGGGCCCCCAAGGAGCTCCTCTCCATTTGGGTCTGGGGGCTTTAGTTGGGCCGGGAACCTGGGAGGTACCTGCAAGGTTGCAGTTCGTGGCCGGAGAAGCACTCTCCGGCCAGCATGCCCAACTGCAGCAACAGCTCCCAAAGCGAAGGAGCCAGGACCCAAAGACCTAGCTGGCTTGAAGGGCCCCCAGGGGGCCCCCAAGCAGCCCCTCTCCATTTGGGTCTGGGGGCTTTCGTTGGGCATGTATACCTGGGAGGTACCTGCAAGGTTACAGTTCGCGGCCCGAGAAGCACTCTCCGGCCAACATGCCCAACTGCAGCAACAGCTCCCAAAGCGAAGGAGCCAGGACCCAAAGACCTAGCTGGCCTGAAGGGCCCCCAGGGGGCCCCCAAGCAGCCCCTCTCAATTTGGGTCTGGGGGCTTTCTTTAGGCTGAGAACCTGGGAGATACCAGCAAGGTTGCAGTTCGCGGCCCGAGAAGCACTCTCCGGCCAACATGCCCAATATCCAGCAACAGCTCCCAAAGCGAAGGAGCCAGGACCCAAAGACCTAGCTGGCCTGAAGGGCCCCCAGAAGGCCACCAAGCAGCCCCTCTCCATTTGGGTCTGGGGGCTTTCGTTGGGCATGTATACCTGAGAGGTACCTGCAAGTTACAGTTCGCGGCCCGAGAAGCACTCTCCGGCCAACATGCCCAATATCCAGCAACAGCTCCCAAAGCGAAGGAGCCAGGACCCAAAGACCTAG